>NW_015639526.1:126638-154941 GCF_001515625.1 Sinocyclocheilus rhinocerous | reverse complement strand
GTGTGAAGTCAGCAAAAGTGGGACATCAGCTAAAGTGGGACTAATAAGGTTTTGGTGTTATGCTCCTTTTTAAAAAAAAAATATATATATATATTGCAAAGGTTCTTTATGGAACCATTTAGACAAAAACGGTTCTTCTATGGCATCGTGAAGCACCTTTATTTTTAAGAATGAAGTATACACACATTTATACATACATACATACATACATATATATTAGTTCTGTCAAATGATAAAAGTAAAAGTTTGAAAAAATTAAATAAAAGTTTTTGTTTACATAATATATGTATGTTTATGCTCCTTTTTAAAAAAAAAATATATATATATATTGCTAAGAATGGGTGGTCTTGAAATGTTGTAATAACAGTACTTAATTTTAATATCAACATTTGATTAGTCAAATGTAAATCACATGGGTGTGGTTACCACTCAAATACTGGAAGGTCTGAGGAAGTATACATGTTAAGAGCCCATATATAGTTTATGTCTATTAAAATTGTTAAGGTTTAAATTCTAATATAAACAGTATTTCAACCAACAATATAAATTTGTATTACATGTGTTCATGTGTTCATGTGATCATTTAATTTCATGCAAAGTTATGCAAGTTTATTTTTCTAAAAGTTCTATTTAAAAAAAGTAATAAAGTTTTGTTACTGTCCCAATTTACCTGAACAGGTTAGATAAATTGGGACAGTGGCATTCAGCTAAAGTAGGAAATCCTATAAATTAAAAGATAATACATTGCTTAATGTGACACATTGTTTTATTTTACCAAAAAAAATGTCAAACTGTAGGCAGAAGACAGGTAAAGGAAAAAATAAGAATTTGTGAAAATTAAGTTTTTGTGCATAAAAAGTGCCTGTAAACAAACACATTACACACACACACACACACACACACACGCTTAAGTACAGTTGGATACAAACACTTACAGTACACACACAGGAGCAGGCACATCATTGATGAAATCGTGGCATTTTTTACACTGTATTTCTGTTTAAGTGATTCAATTCTTTGTTTTTGTCCTTCTCTTGGAGTGTTTTAAATGCTTACATTTGTACTTCTGTTAGAGTGCTTTAATAATTCTTTAAATGTATGCTTCTGTTGAAGTGTTTTAATTCAATAAGTGTTAGGTGGTTATGAGTTCACAGTCAATAGCACAATCCACTAGTAGGCTATGTCTATTTTTATGAAGTTATTCTTTTAAATTCTGAAGATTTTCTATTCCAAAAGATTATTTGTACAATGTCCTGCTGTAGGGAATAGTATTTTGTACAGACTAGATAAAAATGTGTCCCACTTTACCAGACACAGTGTCCCAATTTACCTGAAAAAGCCCGAAGAAAAAAATGGGTGCTTAACATTTTTGAATTTCTGTATGTTTAAAATAACAACCAATATTCTTACAAAAACCATACAGTAACAGTTGTTTTTAAGGTGGATCAGGTTAGGACCATCATTTTCACTGCATGATTTAGAAACACCCACTAGTTTGATAAACACCCACAAATTTAGAAATGCCCTCTTTTGTTTGGAGACCTCACACTCGATATTTCAGCGACATTTTGCCAATTAAAAAGGCAATAAGCCTTCTTGTCAATAAGCGATGGATGAAGCATACTGACACAAAAGTCATTTTCAAGCCAAGCTATTTTTTTGTTGGGCAGCAACGCGACCAACTTGTAGGTAGGCTACGTGAGCGAAATCTGTACGGACGAGTTTTTCGCCCTCACGCGAAACTCCCTAACATTCTGATTCCTACTGAAATGCATTTCGCCAAATTTCAATGGTAAATGTGACGGCGCCTTTAACACGATCTATTGAATATTCAATTCTGATTGGTCAATCGCGCCAACCAGCTGTCTGAGATTTCCTAATATTCGTCACTGTCAAAGCCACGCAGTATATCACTCCGCTCATTTGGCTACGTACAACTTGCGCTACGTTTTTGCTGTTTCAGAGATATTTCTTAAAAGACAAATATGCAAAACTCAAAGTAGGCTATTGTCTTCACAGTTTCTCAGAGGAACCATATAAAAGCCCTTCACAGCATTTCACCTTGTCACTTATAGCTTTACAGGCTTATCTTATGAAATTAAATGGTGATGCCTCCTGCAATAAGGGATCAGTGTAATCAATACACATACATTGTCATTGCTCTCTCCCTTTAAGTTAGCCTACTCTCTTTCTCACTCCCTCCTTTTCTCTATCTTGTTAGAGCACAGCAGAGACGCTGGCATACATCCAGCTCTCTCAGTGTACCCAGACTGCCGCTGGGATGAGCGCAGTAACCTTCAAGGAAATGGATTCCGTGCCTCTGTTTGCAGACAGAATACAGAGGTGCCCATTCTCGGCATCATGGGAACTCCCACCATCCTTTGCATCTGTGCCTCCACCCACCACCAACCAATTATGTGCGAAAACAAAAAACGGGGGGTAGAAAAGAGGCACTGCACCCTCTGAGGAATGAGTCTCTTCATTTCAATATCAGAGCCAGAGGATGAGCATGTTGGCACATTGAGACCAGGAGGCCAGTATTCGGTCTTCAGTCTCTCCGCTGAAACATTATCTCAGTCAACCAGATCCCTAAATGTTGATTTAAACTCTTGATATGCTGCCATCAGCTTTATGTTGAAAGTGTGACATGAGTGACACGATAAAATTTAATGTGTTATTTTATTTTATTAATTTGGTGCCATTTATTAGTGATAGCATGAATCTCTCTCTCTCTCTCTCTTAAGACCTATCATTAACATTTTGGAATCTTTACCAACATTCTGTATTACTTAATTACTTTGCTTTTGGCATCACCAACTGCTCAAAAGAAGAGAGATTTATGATATTCTGACAACATTTAAATCAGAAAGGCATGCAGCAAAATTGGACTTGGAACAGAACCACTTTCATCCCTAAAGCATTTATGCATCAAATATTCATTTCTTGGCATTCATGTGATATTACTCTGAAAAACTAGACACAAAGCAATAAAAACAAGTGGTGTATCAGGGGATTTGACAGACAACAATTACATCAAATTGACTTTAATTAAAAACTGATGAAAATGTCATGCCTACAACCTCTGGTTCAAATATGTAAGTGCATGCTTGTGATTTATCAGAGATGTGAAAGTTATCTGACCTCAAAAAGAAATATAAAAAAGAAATATTTTAGAGTACTCAAATTATAAATATTCAAATGCCAAAAGGGCCAAAAGTATTTTTTAACTTACTATTCTTATTTATTTTATTTTGCAAATGCCATATATACATATATTTTTATATATTTTTTCCAATGTTTTGCGAAACATTTACATCTGTGCATTGTGAAAACTTCATGCTTGTCAATAAATTTGAATATATTTTATTCAGAAACTGTGGCACTATGGAAATGGCATGCGTGTCTGAATGTCATTGCTGTGAAACACCATCGCCCGCATCCCTCCCATTTCCCCTGTCCCACCCCTCACAGGCCAGACACTGTTCTATCTATTTGCACACTGTCAGTCTGAAAAGCAAGTGGCCCTCTCCTCTCCTCCTGGGCAAGTCCCTCCTGAGAGGCGGCCATTCCTGCCTGCTGGGATACTGACAGTTAACCTTTCGCTCAGAGATTTCTGGGAGCTCTGCCAGATTTTCCCCACCCTGAATAGCTTTTTAAGACAAGCTGCAAACTTAACAGATCACACATCCCGGGCAGTGTACTACCTCTGCTACATTAGCTTACCTACAGAGATAATGAGCCTGTTAGCAACCTCTGCTGGAGTGAACCAAACTGATGACCTCCCCATCCTCTTTTATTCTTATGTGCAGTGTATTGCTCTTCTTTAAAGTTCGAAATACCCCCAACAAGGCATTCAATAAGTTTGAGCTCATCATAGTTGGCATTAATTATAAACTAATTACATTAAACAATATTAAACTTAAGATTTTAAGTTATTGCACATTTTATAATACTGAAAAAGTAACACACCATACTTTCTCTGCTCCTGCTGTTCACCTTCTACACACAGCATCAGTACAATGGCATTAGTATGCCAATGGACACATGAATGGATATCCTGTCATACATGACATACATAAGACATCTCTGAACTTTTGATCCCCTCCAAGTCTTGATAGATCTATTGTTGAACCCATAGACTTAGGGAACAATGGCGTTTGACGCAGGGAATCTGGGGTACAGTACGAGTGTCTGTAGCCCAATCTGGTAATTAAGTGGGGTTAAAGCCAGGAGGGGCTCAGCGGGGGCGATGCCTGGTAGGGGTGCTTGAGTCACTGCAGGGTATATAGGAGATCACAGAGAGACAGAGACAGACACCCCACCAGGAGACCAGGCTGCCTTCTGACATGCCAGGAGTGCAGAGGTGTCACCATTCATGTGTGCAGATTTGAGATGCCCTCTCTAATTCATGAGGCCAAATGAAAAGAGTTATAGCACTAATAAAATAGAATAGAAGTAGGTATAAATAAATAAATATCTGTGCACAATTCTAGATATTTGGTCTTACCATTGAAAACATTAAAATATTGTTAAAACACAGGATAATGAAACTATACTAATTACTAATTATTGCAGAGCTGTGAGAAACTACATAGAATGAGCTACAAAATAATTAATTCAAATAAATTAAAGCGATTACTATCCATATCAATTATAAGCCATTAGGTCAGTTTAGCAATGTTGTGTCTTGAAATTCTCAGTCTGCCCTAATGATAACTAGCCAACCATTGTTATTTTTATTTTTTTAAAATACATTAATTATAATGACTTGGTCAGAGC
This sequence comes from Sinocyclocheilus rhinocerous, assembly GCF_001515625.1. Taxonomy (NCBI): domain Eukaryota; kingdom Metazoa; phylum Chordata; class Actinopteri; order Cypriniformes; family Cyprinidae; genus Sinocyclocheilus; species Sinocyclocheilus rhinocerous. The sequence continues at coordinate 150,162 of NW_015639526.1, read as the reverse complement.
CTTTTTCTCTTTCTTATTAAGTTCACATTTGTCACCACACAAAGAGCTTTAAAAAAAAAAAAACTATGATGGCAAATGAGTCTCTCATTTTCTCTTTTTTATTATTAATTGCTTTTCTGCACACACACACACATAAAAATTAATCTGATTAGATATGAAAACGTTCTCTTTTTCTTAAAAAAATGAAAAAGAATTTAAACATCACAAGGAAAAACTATACAGGGTCTTCAGGTTCAACAGTTTTTGAAAATTAAATTAAGGGCTTGCTCCCCAAAGAAATTGAAATCATATCATTAGGACTATTATACTTTAATAATATGACATTAATTGAAAACCAAAGAGTGACCTGCTGGAACAGACTTTTTCTCAGCAGTGCCTTTAACAAAAAATGCCCCTTGGGTTGATTTACAGTAGTACTTACACTGGGAGCTAATAAGTAGAGTTAAATGAAAAAACGGGGCAACGTTTTTAATTAGGGCAGTCATCCCTAAGAACAACATACTTCAAGTTGATGAGTGAGATTATCATACCCAGAGTGCAAGGTATTATGCTGGTTTTGACCTACAAAAATGACTCCATGTAAGGTCAAGGTCAAGAATCATAATGTCCTGCTGAGTGTCAAAATTAGGATTATTTGGAAAAGCGTCACACAGAAAAGAAATCATTGTCAGAGAAGACCATCTGGAGCAACTTGTCCTAATTCGATACGCAATTAAAATCAAAAGCTATTTAATCAATCTAAAACTATTTTAAACAGCATTTTGCTAATTATTATGCATGTAAGCTTTAATTAGTTCATATTAATTGAGAGGCTATGGAATATTTGTTCTTGTAAAAAATCATTTGCCACAATGCAGGATAATTTAAAAGGAATAAATGAAGGCAAACAAAAATTGTGAAAAACATAGGCTAAGAAACGGTTAAAGGAACTAAGATATACTTTCCTTAACATAACTTTTAAAGTCTTGACACTAATTTACAAAACAATTAAGTAAAAACCAACATATATTAAACAATGCAAGAACTCTTTCTACACTAAAATAATTAGAACAGCGGGCAACATTTTGGCAGTAAAACATTTGCAGAGGGCCATTACCCAAATCCTCAATTGAGAGGGTTCTTAAAGAGCTTAAGGGCCTTGCGTCTCATAAGAGAGCAGTCTAAAGAGCGCGTTCAGCTCCGCTGAGCCTTTAATAAGTAAGATACATCCCTGTCCCTCAGTGCACCTCTCCTTAGCTCACATTTCAGTCATGCCTTGAGCGGGTGGCACTACCGAAAGTAGGGTGAAAAGGTCTCCTTTTCTTTGTACACAGCTGAATTTCAATGTCATTCCAAAATGTATAAAACAAAGTAATATAGCTAGTTACTGTACAGGTCACCGATCTCATGCGAGAAAGACCAATGTTTTTGTGCTATTATTTTCAACCGTCCACATTTAAATTTTAATTTCAGTTCGAATTTTCAAAACGTTCTAGTCTAGTGTAACATTTCGTACTGACACAAAGACGCAACATTTGTCCAAGTTTGACATTTTTTGACACCATGTAAATCTAGCAGGTGAAATTCATAGAAATGAGTCTGTCTTCATTATTTCACGACTATTACAGGCAGAGAATTGACTTTGATTGCCTAATAGTGCTCTCACATATTGACTTTTTTTTTCTGGACGGCAAAAACAGCCACGAAGTCAGATTCAGAACGCAGCATAATTTGAGATGTGGGGTTTTACAGATGAGAACATCGACCCATATGGTCGTGAACCACCAATGAACATGGCTACATCCCTAAATGCATAATGTCCGTTTAAAACAAAGGAAAATGAAGCCGACGCACCGCTGATGCGTTTCCCTGCAGATGGCAAATATCATGCTCAAGTCACTGAAGTTACGGTGTCTAATCACGCTAATTAGGTTGAAAAGCAAACTTTAAATCCTTGCTTTTTTAAACTAACTTTCTATCAAAAGTTACAATTTTAAAACGTTCAGTAAAATGGAAGAAATGTGGAGTAGCTACTGAAAAAAGATTTTGGGGGGAAAAACGGAAGGGATGGTTTTGTCAAGGATTTTATTTAATAAATGTTTGACTAGAACAGAAAAGGATTTTCAATCTGATGCCATATGAGAATATTTTTTATAAATGAATTAAAAACATTATGTGATGAAATTTTGAAATACATCTACACAAAGACAATCACACATCTATGTTCTGGTTCTTTAAGAGCCCAGAATTCAGTTTTCGGAAGAATGAAAAACGTATCAACATAACATTAAGCAAAACATTTTAAATCTCCAAAGAATCAAGACAATCAAGAACTCAAAAACTTAAAAAATAATAATAATAATTCTTGATTTGAACATGATTCATTGCTGAAGACAAAGCGCAGCAAAATAATAATAATATTAAAAAACGCGGAAAACTGAAAACCTAAACTTTATAAAGTTTTGTCTTTTATGAATTCCCATGATAAAACAAACATACGATCTGTGTAGCTGTCTTCTTTTGGATGAATAAATCAGTGATGTGGAACTTTTGCGACAATACCTGTCATCAACATTGTTTTACAGGGTTATTTTACATCTGAGTGATAAGCTTAATTTCATTCGCAAGCTTAATATCCAATTTAAATGCATATGGTAATACAAGTGACACCGTTTTGCATACACTTTAAACATTAGGTGTAATGAGGTTTGGTGATCTCGGAAAATTTAATAAAAGTTTAAATAAAGATTAAGCGTGAAGGAGATGAAAAAGTATTTTTTACCTTGTAATTTTGGCACGCTGGAGACAGGTAATCAAACGGCTTCATATCTTTGAGGAATTATTTAAAGGAAGGACCAGAAGTAATTATTAAACTCACCCAGATAACAAATGTCACAAATATCACAAGGAAAATAATTATTGGTTTGTTGTCGCTTTTTGTTTTGCCTGTTGCTGCATGGTGCTTCAAGAATCCTTCCCAATAGATGCCCAATGTTTTTTTTTTTATTATTAATATTATTTATTAAAACGTCAACACCAAGAGACGTAACTGCGGAGAAGGCCAGCATTGTCTTAACGCAGGACTGAAATTAAATAGCACGATTCATCATAATAATAATAATAATCCTGACGACATACAACTGTTATTCTGTCCTGAATTGTGTAACCGCTTGTGCGTGTTTTCTCAGCCGCAGCTCAGCCCTTCACTCGTGGCATGCACAAGGGTCCTTTACACTACAGCAGACATGGTTTATCTGTCAAAGTTAAAGAAAATTTCAGACCAAAATGGCTGAATAGAGCTCCTCCAGCCATGCAGCAGTTTTTTTAACCGAGACTTCGACCACTGGGATTACTTTAATGGTGGTTTGTGATGTCACAGTGCAACATCCAATTAAAGGCTCGGCCCCAAATGACATTCTGACACTGCCAAACCTTGCATGGCATCCCATACACTCAGGTAAACTATAGGTGAAATATTACTTTACTGTTGTCGTTTTACTTTTTATTGCATAAATATTTTAATTCATATAAAAAATAATTATATAATCCTATATATTATATTACCTATATATTGTATTATTTTGTTCGATATAATGATTACAGTAAATGGGTTTAACAATATTACTCGACGAGCAAAAGAGCTGCAGATTAACCACCATCAAAAAGCAATGAATAACTACCAAACTTTCATCAAGAGTTGAACATTAAAATGTAATTAGCCTAATTAAGGATATAAAGTCACAAATAGCGAATATTCTGCCACATTTTGAATGTGGTGCTTTATTAAATTTGTGTTAATGTCGTTTTGTTCAAATTAACAGCATTTGAATTATTAAGTCAAACATAGTTCTCTCAGTGGGATAGCCTATATCTCTTCACAACGACATCATGAATAGGCTAATGTAATCTACAGTTCAAGTACACCGAGCCCTAAGCCATGACCTATCCCTATTAAAATAGTTTCTCTTACTGTAATGGACGTAAATACATGATTATTTTGCCAATATAGTTTAAAAATAAGAAAATTCATTTATTCCCTCTTTATAGGCTATGGGTTGCACAAGAGTTGTTTCAACTTTTTTTGCTTTAACAACTAACCAATTAAAAACATGAACAAATAAATAAGAAAAACTTACGAACTTTTGAAGCTACTCAAAACTCAGTCGGTTTGTTCTGGTGGTCTCTAGATGAAATCGAAATGTTTGTCAGAGGCTTCGTGTCATAGAATGGCACTGGTGTGATGTTGTATGAATGACATGACCATGTCATTTCCTCCCCATTGAGACTCGCTGAGTCCTTTCACCGATATTATTAGCATCTGGGTCAGTCATTATTGTAGTCTATACAGAACAAAACGGACGAGGGGGGGTGAAGGAGACAGAGCATTTCCTCTCCTTGTGAGCTTTTCTGAATATTGATCTGAAATACATTAATATAGATGTTCGAGCTGCAGAAGGAGTCTATACCATAAAATGCGTATGTATCACGCTTGGCAGTCAAGAGCAGTGGCTTTTGAGATCAAATGACTGTCAAGACGAATAGTGAAAATCCGAAAACGTTTGTTGTAATAGAGCTTCATGTAAATGTCACATCTTTTTATGACTTTAAACTTGAGTAACAGAGAACGTAACAAAAACCCAGCTTTTGACTGGCTGGAACTTTCTATTTTATGTGCTCACAAAGCGTTGACGCTATTGTGCAGCAGTCGGTTATGCCTGACCTCAGATTCACAATGACAAACTTTTACAAAACAATAACGAGAAAGGATTTCGGGGAGCCCAGTTTTACTCTTACGATCTTTTCACGCTTCCTTTTCTCTCTGTCGTGCTCTTTACTTCTCAAAAAAAAAAAATGCACACGATTCTTTTATAAAAGAAAAAAATCCAAATCGAAAAGATTCTGAGGGGAAACAAAGGGCGATACTGGCACAGACAATGGTGAAGTGAAGAAAAAAAAAACATTTTAGTTTCAAAAACTATAAAATATTATTTTAGATGGACCTACGCTTTGTTTCTTTATTCGACAGTCCTTTAAAAGTCGTTATGATGTTTTCATAAATACATCGGGACACGAAAGACATTAAGCTTTATAGGAAAAACTAAAACATTGAGGACATGATTACAGTACTAGGCTATGCGCTATAGCCTATAAACTTCTTTTCTATAAAAGTTTCTTACAAAGCTCTGCTAATTGAACGATTTAACCATACTTACTTCCAATGTTCCGGAGGTCTATAGGCCTTTTTTTTTCAAAAGTGTAAACATTTTGGAAATAATATGCATTTTATTGTATACCTACTTTTGCCAATCAGATTACAATTTATGGATGCTGTTGATTAGAGAGAGAGAGAGAGAGAGAGAGAGAAACAAACTCATGCTAAAGTTACACAAAGTTAATTTCATGCAGTGTTTTAATTTCATCTGATTTGCGGCATAGGCAAATCCACAAGAAAAGGTGTGTTGCTACAAACACACATGAAAGAGATTACAATTCATTTTCATGTATATTGCAAATGGTCCCACAATTTCGGCTAACCTGAAATTGTGATCATAAAATGTCAAGACCTTTGTATATCTTTAAGGCACTTTGGGTCTTAAGGTCACTTGAGGAAGAAGGAAGGTTAGCCTACATATATAAATATGATTATTAGGTAGAAATTTGTTTGGCATAACCTTTCTTTGCTGGACCAAAAAGTAGCCTAAATCAAAACAGCATATTGAGAACTCTGCGCAAAGAGACAGTTTTCGACATTACAGTGATGTAAAGTGAGATTTGGAGAACTGAATGAACAGCATCCGATATACACCTGTTGCACAGACAAGTCGCTTATGGGAGCCTAACAGCTGTCCCTTCCCGCTCCATCCCGCGAGGCTTAGAACTTTATTACCTTTACTTTATTACCACTTAAGATTGCATAATTTGCATATGCATATATATATATATATATATATGCAAATAATGTCATAGCTATGATAAACAGATTTAAAAGCCCCAACTTATACAAAAACATTTAAACCTACAGAAATGGAACATCACAACATAATGGTGATATGAATGTGTGTCACTGCTCCACAGTCTCAAACAGGAAATGGTCCGTAACCTTTATCCTCATCCTCTGAGTCCCTCAAGGTTTTGCCCCCTATTTCTTCAGTTTGTTTTCAAAAGGGCAACAGGAAGCTGGGGGATCCCGTGTGACCCCAGCATTGTTCCAGGCCCGATATCACATCCATTGACTGGGTCACATCTGTGCTGATCTGAGCTCTATGATCTGTGAGCTGGCAAAAGCTCTTGCGCATTCACAAATCCCTCTTTGCTTCTGCGCGAGACCTTTTGTAATGGAGAAAACAGAAATGAGAAAAGTGTCGGAAACCCACAAACAGGCAGCATTCTAAATAAATAATGCTGATCGGTGCTAATACTACAAGAACTAGAAATTCTAGAATAGGCCTACTAGAACTAGAAATACTCTACAAGAACTAGAACATGTCTGTTCGACTTTTAATATAGGTCGAGAGCCATTATTAATTTAGATTATAATGAAGACACATGTAACATATAATGATTTGGATTCAAAGTATGTTCATAAAAAAGACTTATCCTGAACTTGAGCCGTTGCAATTACGCGCAAGCTTTTGTTTCCTGTTTTGTTAAATGGTTGATTTTTAGCGGGCTGTATACCACCAGAAGCCAACGTGATTCTCTAGGATAAAAATGGTGCATCAAATTACTCCGAGCCGCAATATGACAACTTTTAAAAGTGTTGCGTTTCTTTGTCGTTTCTTTGTTATGGCTGGTTTGGGAAAGTGAAAAATGTCACATGTGGGCACACGGTCTTTTAGAAACATTTTAGACTTACATTTTTACTTTACCATTACTTTATAATTAAGACTTTTACTTTGTAAGGAAAACTTAAATGTTTTTCTTCAGCTTTGCACTGTCGTTACAAATCAAACATAGCTTTAATGTCATGTTAAAAACATCATATTAAACTCACATTTACAAAACAGTAAACTGAAAAAAAAAAAACTTAATACGGAAGAAACTGTTCACTCTTAATGTTTTTAATCTTTATGTCAACATTTGAAAATATTTTGAAACAAGAATTAAAAGTGGCATTGCACTGGCTTGTAGCCTATGCAGGAATTGGAGAGAGCGTAGGCGTTTGATTGCAATAAGCTATAGTTATGTCACTGATAACACTCCTGCACATAACAATGTTATCATCACTAAAATATGTTTTTTTCCCAAACATGCCTTTATAGGTAGATTATAGCTTAATAGACTCTTTGTGTAGCCTACAGAATGTATGGCGAGATAGGTAGCCTAATTTAAACAAACCCAATGCTATAGCCTATGAAAGAGCCCTTCATTTAAAGCAAAGACATACTTTGCTAGCGCCCTAACAGGTCTCTGCAATAGTTAAAATATGTTTAAAAAGTTAATTATGATAGATATCAAATACTTGAGAATACAATAGGCAAATTGAAGAGCCTTTTAGTAGGCTATAGCCATAGAAGTGTCCAAGCATTACGAGCGCAATTATAAATAGTAGGTACAATGATCACAGGTACACACAAGTACCCAGAAATTAAAGACTTGCACTCTGATAAAAAGCTTTAAAAAAAAAAGTTTTATCCAAACCCCTGCTCTTTTGTGGCCCATGATGACCTCACATAATGACGTGTAGATGCTACACTGAACATTCAGACGTGCCACCAGTAACAAGTTCAGCGATTCTAAACAAGTATAGTATTCTGTCAATATTCCATTCAAAAACTGCGTAGGCCTACTGCATAGCTATATTTTCATAAATGTGTCTGTTACCACAATAATGGTTGTGTCCTGTAACTGGCATGTGTCTCTCTATTTTAAATAACGACTTTGGATATGCAGACAAAGATTTATCTAAACTTACGGTCATTAAATAAAGCCGAAGATCCCTCAGTAAAGTCGAAAATGAAAACGAAAAGTTGTCTTTATTATTCCACGATTTTCCAGGGACGAAAAAGTGAGCACGAGAGTGAGATACGTTAGCTCTGCTAATACTCTGTAGCCAAATACCATGGGCCATATGCGTCCCCTTTTAGCCCATCTAATTTGCACCAAGGCCTGTAAAAAAAACCTGTACTGAAACTTTCCAATAAGCTCACTTCTAAAGTGGTCGTTTGTTTCATTTTGACGCTCCAGGACGCCATGTACGCTCCAAAGATCACTGTTGGTTTGCTTCGCTGGTTTCTTTTAAAGCGCCCCAGCCACGTCATCAACTCCTATTTAAAACTACTGGAGTGAATTGCTTTTCGGCGACTCACGATAAGTCTTTGCGAACCGTTATAACGATAGCCTACAACAAAGCGATTGATTTAACGAAATATTTTTGGATACAAATACCCTATTCACATCCCAACACAATTATGCCAGACCAACAGGGACACCGCATAGCCTAGGCTACAGGCTACTACTAACATTTCCAAATGATGGCGGTTTGTTTTAGCCTATATTTAGGCCTATAAAGAGGAACATAATGCATGTAAAACATTAAAAACTGACATGGAAACGGATGGGAAATGAAAACAGTTGTTTTGAGTGATGCTCCATAGAGAGTTGCCGTGCGTAATTAGTTAGTTCATTATCGTACGCAGGCCTAAATACACTTGTGTAGACTTACATTTTTGACTTTACCGTAAAAATAGCACAGCAATGCTTACTGTGGAATAAGACTACTACGAAATTACGAAATTGGACAGTGTGTAACCTACCACCGAATTACGTGTAAAAATGAACACACCCCTCCCCCAGTGCGATTTATAAACGAATTAATTTTACGAGCCTACTCAAAAAGACAGCGTTTCCACATACAGACAAATAACCAAATGTGTTTGTCAAATAATTTGTTGATCTTTTCATTAGTTAGTGATTTGAAAAGGCAAAATATTGGGATGCTGAACACTTAAGCTAATAGAGTACTATCGCTTTAAGTATTGAGAATAAGGCGAGGTTGGGTGCTGTCATTTACTCGAGAGTCACTGGGTCATGTGATAAAATTTCGCTCCATTTATTGGTCAAAGGCACGTGTCTAGGATACCGGACTGCGACGTCACCCGGGGGACTCGTATTAAAAATAAGAACAAAAATCCGTAGTGAAAGTATTCTAGAGCCAGTTTGCGTTTCCTTATTTACTAGAGCAGGTCTACTGCTTTGATACTGCACAGATTAAATTTGCCTGTATGTTTTACAAAGTAGATATAAAGACAATTGCAAGGGGCACACTGTGGAATTAATTTCTAAAACTATGTTTTTTCTTTTTACGCACACAAGGCGGTTTCGTCGTATTTAACCGACAAAAGAATCAGAAAAAAGGATTTGTCCTTTTTTCCTGTTTGTTTCTCTTTGCAGTGAAACTAAGAAATAAGGAAAATATACCACAAAAACTGGAACACAAACATACGTGTGTGTGCTAGAGAGAAAGGGGTTAAAAAGAACATTTGGAGAGTTTCACTATGGAAGAAAATGATCGTAGCAACAGAGATGTGGAGCGCCAGGATTCGGGCGATGAGTCCAATAGGGCTATTCTACCCCTGTTGCAGGCACCTGGAAACCTACTCCCTCACAGAATCACCAACTTTTACATCGACAACATTTTGAGACCAGACTTTGGTCGCAGGAAAGAAGGAACCAGGCGCGACGAAATTAATATAGTTGAAAGAGAGAACCGCTGTCCATCGGCTCCCGGATCAGGGCAGGTAGGAGCTCCAGTGTCAGGGGAAGGAACCTCGAGCCCTCACCCAGTGAGCGCGTCTAAAAAAACTGATATTACCGCGGACGCACCTCTGAAAACCCGCGCAGAGACTGGAGATCAAAGTTTAAGCTCAGATTCGGATTGCTCGCAAAGTAACGCTGCGCAGACGAAACAACCAATGCTTTGGCCGGCTTGGGTATATTGCACAAGATATTCAGACAGACCTTCATCAGGTAAGAATTTATTTTCTCTTCAAAGTTCAATTTATGTACTCAAATATTACCTGTTGTAAAAGCGCGCTTGTGTTTTGACTGAATGTGAGCAAATAAATCACCAAACTACACAAATTTGTCGATGGAAAGGGGGCACGAAAACGAAGAATAATGTTCTTCATGAATGTGAAACGGCCCGCCAAGAGTCAGGGAGTCTATTCTCTTAAATTAAAAGGAATAACTACGAAGATTTTATTATTATTCATTTAAATCCAATATTTACAAATATTTTAAATATTTTAAATATATAAAATAGGCTACTGCTGCTGTATGATAGGCTACATGTGTAGAATTATTAATAGGCCTAATAATTTTTATTGTCGTTTTAAATATTATTTTAACCATAATAATAATCAGAATTATGATTATTATTATATATTATTTTACAGGCGTAGTAGCTTATTATGTAATCAGTAGAAACCCCACAAAAAAAAAAACTACGTTTCGTATACGGTGCAATGTGGCCCTTGGTTTATGTCTGATTTGACATTTCTTAAGTTGTTGAAGAAAAGGAAGAACTGACAATTTTTTTTTGTACAATTTTAGTAATGGTAATTATGGTACAGTTTTGCCTTTATTTTCTAAAAAGGAACGAGTAGTTTTGCGCCATTGTTACTTCGATGTCTTTGTTGATATTTAATTAGCATATTTTTGACAATGGAGTTGGACGCACCACAGAAGCTAAATGCTAAATCAGAGGTCTTCAAAACTAGCTTCTGAAATAAATATGCTATTCCTGCACTTAACGGCATAAGATAGAAAAAAAAATCGGACAATTTTAGACAATATTTCAGCATTTCTAATGAACTAATTTCAAATGAAGTTCAAATTGAAAACGGCCTTCCGAAAAAGTGCCAACACAAGTTTTTTTTTTGTCACGACGAAACTTCTGATTAATATATTCTACAATAATCTTGCGAATAGGCTACATCTTAAACCCATTTTTAATATGCAGTCTGTGAACATAATTTTACCAAAGTTTTTATACAATGAAGCACACTACATTGTTAGCTATAACAGGGATGAATATTTGGAAAGGTCACACTAACTTAAAAGATGTATAGGCTATATGATGCGAGTACGTTTATTGATTCCTTAAATTGATTTTTCGATTACACAACGTGAAAATATTAATATTGTATTATAACAGCAGTCTACAATCGAAATCATACTCCGTTTAAGCTAAATAAAATGTGTAAAAATAGGGTGCGAGCAAGGGCTCATCTCATAGGCTGCCGATCAATCTATTGTCAGTATTCAGACCACGCGGAACCTTTGGGTGCACTTGTTTAGGCTACCTAACAATTAACTAAAAATAGAATAAGCAGTGGGTAGTATACTAGCATTGAACAACAGGTGCTACTCTTAGAGCAAGTTTACAAAAACGTTCTCTTATAAATGTAGTTCCTATGGTAACAGAAAGAGGGGAAAACCTCTTTCACCCCTCCCTTTCTGGTAGTCACCCCCACCCCCACCCCCACCCACACCACCACTACTACACCATGCTTCCATAGTCAAAACTAGAGCAGACTCCCTGCAACATTTGATCTGAAACAATCCTTGATCCGAGTAACTCTAAATAACACTGTTATCGAAACAGCATTATTGATTATTGTTGTATTATTTTTAATAGTGGTATTAGCCTGTTAAGCAACTATATTGAAAATAGACTACTGATACAACATTAATAGGCTATGTGCATTTACGGCACGAGCAAAATGTAATCTCTTTCGTTACTTTCTGAAATGCAGGACCAAGATCGCGCAAACCAAAGAAGAAAAATCCAACCAAGGAAGACAAGCGTCCAAGAACAGCCTTCACAGCCGAGCAACTCCAGAGACTCAAGAACGAATTCCAGAATAACCGTTACCTGACGGAGCAGAGGAGACAAGCACTGGCCCAGGAACTCGGCCTCAACGAGTCTCAAATCAAAATCTGGTTTCAGAACAAAAGAGCGAAGATTAAAAAAGCTTCGGGGAGCAAAAACTCACTTGCATTGCACCTGATGGCACAGGGACTATACAATCACGCCACAACAGCAAAGGACGACAAATCAGACAGTGATTAACGTGAAGGACAGGACATCTGAAATGCAATAATCCTAAGCAAGGGCCAGTGTACAAAATACCAGCATTAGTCGGATGAAAACTATATGTATGACATTTGATTCTGCAATATTTTATGTATATATACACTTTACGTGTACAGTGGTGTAAAACCTTTTCAATTAGTATCACTGCTGTACACTTACTGAAACTTCAGATATAGCGCGCGAAGAAAAGGACGCTTCTTTATTTAAAAAAAGAGGGAGCGATTTGATTGACACTTGACGTTGAGCCACAAGTGAACGTGTTAAATCCATGCTGAAGTCCAAAGATTTTTCCTGCTGCATTCAGGCGACTGTGATTTAAAATAAATGGTCAAAATGTTTTATCTGATTTAGATGTTTGTTTGTTTTCATGCATAATTTTATTACTGGATGAATGTTTTACTTTATTGACTGGAGTTGTGTTAGAGACATGGTATTTAAAAAAAGACAACATTGCATATCATCATATCATGCTTACAATAATTCAGTATATTGTATTTAAAAGAGCTATGGTCTAAAATACTATCCGCAAGGATGCTACACATCCAATATCCTCACATTTTCAGGAAATAGATCAGACATCTGAATGCATACGAGTCAGTAAACCTCAAAACTACACTTCTAATGCAAGTACTTGACTTAAGTTGTTGTCTGTTGACTTTAGCTGGGAATGTACAATAAAAGTTCTCTCATCTTTTTCCAAATGGATATCTGGCAAGTTTATTTTACAGAAGCATTTTCGTTTCATCCCCTATTTTATACTTCAGTATGAAATTACAATTGTTATTTAGCTGAAAAAAAAACCCAACTCTCTTAAAAGGTTATCTGAATATTATTTAAAATCTTGTCAGCAGTGGATGTTTTAATAAAGTCTGCAATTGTCGTGTATTCTCCCCTTTTAAAAGTACATATTGTGGAAAAAGAGCATCATCACCACCACTGCCTCCAAAATATTGGCAAAACGTTTCGTAAATTAAAAAAGACTCGGATAATGATTTAGAAAAAAGTTATAAGATCTGTCCAGAAGTGTTGTAATACATTAAGTAGAAAGACGAAAAGTAAAGAACTGAAACAAATCCACTGAAAGACAAATAATCGACAGTACAGGCGTAAAAAGTAAACAGACCGTTTTATTTATTTTTTTTTAATATCAATAGGATTTAGTGTAACATTAAACAGAGGATAATTTGTATAGCGTTTACTTGTGTAACGGTTTCAAAAGAGAATTGGAACGCAATAAGATTTATTGTAGCACTTTGCAGAGCTAATAATTAATGTTTTCAAATGGTCTGAAATGTCTGAAAAGAAGGCAATGGCAAGTAGCACATGGCATTAATTAAAAGGCAAAATAACTTTACATTTACTTGAATTGTCCTTTTCATTGAATCAAATTAAGCTTCTAAAAGTAGGCGGGGCACACAGAGCACGAGGCTCATTATCTAAAATTAAGGTAAAAACAGTCTTGCTGGATGCAACAGTGATTACGCAGCCAAAATAGGTGGCCTTGATTCACATTCAACTGGAAAGCACAAATAAAGTTAACTTTGGCACAACCTTACTGTGTACATAGTGCAACATTTGAGAAAAATAAACCTCTTAGCAATATAAAAAAAAAATACAAATAAAAAGTTCACAAAATCTTGTACAGCCAAACATAAAAATTCGTAATACGGTAACACAGTTTGAATACATCAAAACAGGGCCACATTGACAGATGTACTACTGCATGGGCTGCAGCAACAACCAGTTTACAAAATTTGGTAAAACTCGATCTATAATGATCAAAAGTAATTTTTCTTTTATTATGAGACATGCTACACATCTGGTTTCGTCCCAAGGTTTATTTGGCGTCTAACGTGATTTGGTTGCAACAAAAAAAATGAATAGGCCTAAACAAAAAAACTAAACTATGCTGCAAAGCCAAATTTAGTCCAACTGTCAACACTTGGGGGAGTCCAAATGCTGCTAATAGATGTAATTTCACTTGTAAAATTCCGAGCATGAAAAAAAAAAAAACTTTAAAAACGGCGAAACTTTGTTTTAACTACGTCTAATTTACACACAAGTTATAACCAGAAATACGACTCATCACCTCTTAAATGATAAACGTACCTAATCCGTCTAAAAAGTAAACCTATGCATAATTTTGCGCAAATACTCTAAAATGAAATAAACGAGATACTATCGATATTGAGCTAAACTTTGTAAATATGTGTTTAGTTGGCATTGCTGCACTCGTAACTCTTACCAGAAACTTTACACATACTTCAGTGTTACCTGACGCCATGAAAACATTTCAAGAAAAGTCGTAGCCCATTACTGAAAAGGTCCAACACAAAAGGCGAGCTATCTCTGAGAACCGTTCCCAGCACTGACCTGTTCCTCAATGCCAGAGAATCTAATCTGCATTTCTATTCTTGCCAAGCTTGTATGTGGAAGTAACGCCCAACGGTCACTGACTTGACGAGCTTCACTGGGAAGAAAAAGGCAGTTGCCGCTCAGACGCGCAGCGAGGCTCCTGAATGAAGTCTGTGGCCGGGAGACCCCGTTGAAGGTCAAAGCCTCCTGTCACAGCTGCAGGTGGCTCGTTTCACTTCGCCCACGTTTCATCACCTCGGAATTCAGCACGGATCTTAAAGGCATCTCATTAATTGGTTTCACTTTATACACCAACAGAACATTTCTGCAATCGAAGTTGAGATGAAATGGTCGGACGAGATTCCTAGAACTCACATCCAGAAATTCCCAAGGACTCTCACTCTTGCTTCAACTATTTTGTCCAAGAAGGCATACCGCCAACTTCTGACTGGTTGCTGGACAGACAAAATATGAAGCGCTAAAAGCCTAGCTTAAAAATGAAAATGATGTCCATGCCAGTTCCCCATAACTCAGGTTACCTCAGAGGTACTGATCTGGATTTGAATTCTACCATTTTTATTTATCACTGATGAACTGATAACACACACTGATACTCTCCTCTCCCTAAACAGGTCTTTCCAAAGTCTGAATGGCTGGGGTTCCTGAGGCCAGTCACTCTAGAAAAGAAAATACATATCAGAACGGTGTTGATCTCCCTGTCTGCTTATCAGAGAAAGGCCTATCTTGTCCCCTTTCCAACGGAGTCATTTATCTAGTTTTTGAATGCTTCCTAGTCAAACTTGAATATGCAATGAAGAGCTGGGGCTTTGTGGCGGAAATATAATTAAGGCAGTGAAAGATGTAGAGGGTGAAGAATGGGGATGACATCAGGCCAATTTCACACTTGGCACTCGGATGGCCAAGCCAAAGCCAGGCTCTTGCCACGCAACACAGATCAAAGCACACTGCCAGTTCAGAAAAAGCAAAAAAGGATTTAAGTATGCTAATCTCCAGGACAAATATATTTTAATCTTGTTAGAATACAAGTTAACGCCACAGCTCAGCGGTTGAACTTTATAGCGAATTTAAGGGTGAGATCAAATTTCACTTACATTTTTTCCAATGTGTATAACTTCAGGTCCATTCTGAGCGACTTAGGTAATTGTACAAAATGGTTAATCATCCAGCTGACGTGATTAAGGAAAAAAAGCATTGCGTTCATTGAGGATATCTCCACTCTACGGCAGACAAGTAGCTCTAGCTAGAATAAAAGCATTTTGTATGCATGGGAAATTGATGTTTAGCTGTCCAGTTCCCTTTGTTTTGAGTCACAGCCCACTGCACCTTGACAACACTTGATCTGTCATACTTAAGCTCAAAGCACAAACACAGAGCTGGGTAAACACAATAGAAATAAGCTACTTTGTAAAGTCACAACCAACTTTCTAAACAGCAAGCAGTTTCCCAGAGTAGGGTTGGTTACATGCACAGAAAATCTCAGGTTAGTATGAAAAAAAGGTGACCTGAGAACTGAAAATCTTGCAAGAACAGCAAAGTTCATCTTAAGGTACGCAGCCTTCAACAATTACATAACTTTGAACTTATGATGGTGTTCTTCAGGTATTTCATTGGCTGATCTAGCACTTTTGGGACCAAAAACCTTGCAAGTGCAGACATTTAATACCAAGGTTACTAGTCTACACTCATTAAAAAATTAATACAAATAAAGGATATGTTTGTTCTATAAATCATATTTAGTTCTATAAATAAATAAAGTTTTCCAATAACTTTTCTTTGGATTATACATTCAATTTAGGCAAAACCCTAACGAAATTACTTCATTAATGGCAGAAAAGTGAATATTACTTTTCTCATTTACATCAATGATCATCTGAAACACTTAGGCATTACATTTCCCAAAAGAAAAAGGGATAATGTAGATTCCTGAATATATCCTTGTGATATGTAACATTTTCCCCACTGCGCACAGAGAGCAGACTTGTTAAACAATGCAACAATATCAGAGAAAGCAGTGAGTATTGTCATGTTCCCCCTCAGTGATTTGGCTGACACCCATATCCAGACCAACTCACAGAGCTGAGCAATCATGGCGTCTCTTGCTCCTTTACTCTCCCAAAACAGGACCTGCCCCTGTGCTGCCGCCACAGCGGCGCATGCGTAGTTCTGCATGGAGGGAGCTGTGAGGGAAGGGTGCGAAAGGCATGCCATCATGCTTACCCAGCGGCCATGTTCAAAAGCCCGACTTGAACAGACATGGGACATCAGAACGAAACAAGCAGACTGTGCTGTGAAACGATTTGGGACAATAAAGTCTGTCTTTTTGCCATTGCATCTTACATGGCTGTTAACAGTTCCTCACACAAATTATTCTGAACAGGAAAAAGTGCCAAGTATGAAAACAAATGACTCATTTAACCACTATATTTGAAATATTTTATTTTCTTTTATCACGGGTAAACGTTTCATAAATAACATTGGTAATACCATAGTGAATGCCATGAAACTAAATTGAGGTTAAAATGAACTAAGGAATTAAACATGTAAATTAAATTACAAGTCATCGGAATAAAATCAGGTTCAGTATATAATATTATATTATATATGAAAGTAATACAGGAAGAGTGTGCCTACTAATCAACAGTGGAAGCAGTTGTAATACGCTTTATGAACGTCAAATAATTTTTATCATCATAATTTTGAAGCTACTAAAAAATTCTAAACAATAACACACTTTAGGAAAATATTTAAAGTCTTCATTTTTGGTCCAGGTTTTTGAGTGTTCTTCAGCAGACGCTAATCTGGAACTAAAGTTCACTGTGCTGGAAAACGGAGCTCTTACAGTGACCTGGATATGTGAAGAAAACAATAAGGCATAGAATTAGACGCATTTGATACAAAAATTTCATGCAAAAAAAAGCGAAGCTTTTAACCGAGGTTCTTGCTACATTCCTGAAAGTTCAAAAATCTTTTCTGCCACACACACACACACAAAAAAAATAAAGTTTAGAAAAAAAATTGACTGACAGTTTTGCTTTTGAATTTTGTTATCATAGACACTTGTTTGATAGACTTTTGAAATCCTATTTCAGAGTGACGACTTGTACAACTACTTGCATAACCCGATAAACAAGTCTCTCTAAGATTTAAATATGGCAGGCACAAGATAAAAAAAAAACTTTAACAGCATATGTATTTAATGTACATTGAACTGAAATTTATACACATACTCTGTACACTTTCACATTCTCTGGCTAGCAATAATGGTATTTCACATACTTACATATTGTAATCAATGTCTAAATTTACTAGAATTCCAGCAAAATTAACACTATTCTGCTTAAAGACTCCAAGTGTTTGCGGTATTTTGATTTCATAAAACTAAACTGCAATACAGTTTTTACAGGTTACAAGGTTGTTTGAGGCATAATGCGAAAAGAAAAGGCTACATTTAGATTATACATCTCATAGGGTTAGAAGTTTGATTTTAAAAAGCAGAAAGTAGAAAATAAAAACAATGAAACCATTGTTGACTGTTTAAAGTAAAAAAATAAAATAAAATCACGATCATTTAAAAACTGCATTGATATTTGTATGCAGAAACGCACTAGAGAAATGCATGAAAAACTGGAACACTGTTTATGCACAAAGCAAATCAAGACAACACTATGGTTCAGGTTTTCAGTGTGAACATGTTTAACGCTCTATGAATGAATGAAATGAATGAATGAAAGAAGGTATGTCACATCATATGTAAATACCTGATACTTCATTGCACAACGTCTTAGCCACATGGTCTGCCTCACTGGCGAAGAGGGAGATGATATCATCTTCCAACTCTTCCACAATGCTTTCACACTGCAAAAGACATTAAAAACAGTCATGAGCATTCTATGAACACTGTACAGTATATGCACTAGACATTATCTTTGTAATTAACGGAAAAATGAACAGCAATCATATAACAAATTAAATAATAATAATAACAAATTAATAATAACTAATAATAATAATAATAATAATAAAATTAAATAATAATAATAATAACAAATTAAAATTTATAATTATAAAAAACAACCTAAATCTAAAATTACCGTAGGGCCATGTCACTTTGTTTAGGAAAATAATGTCAGTTTTGATGATTCATGAAATATCTCAGTTTATGTAAATGTTTCAAAGGCCTTCAGAAATAAAACTTTGGGAAAAAAAAAAAATCACTACAATTTTTTTAAACTTATGATTTGTAGTTTGATACTATACAACTGTCATATGATTAAAAAACAAAATCAAAATAATTAATATGGGAATAAAAAAAAAAGCTTCTGAAAAAATGTGGGAAACTCACTTTTTAATGTGTATATAGGCCGGTCAAAAATACTAATATACACAATGACAAATATATCAAATTTATACTCACAGCAAACTTCAAGGCACTGGAACTCTCTGGTCCATCAAACTTAAAATGTTTAAAATCGGGAAAATTCACGCCATCATTTCCTCTTGGTGCAAATCTCTTGTAGCTCTTTTCTTTGGTGTCCGGGTCCTCATAGAGAGCATAATCGCTCATGCTATTGCAAACTTCTTCAAGCAGTTCAGTTAAGTAAGCCTCAGACCTAGCCAGAGGAACCTATCAGAAAAAGAATTCAGAATAAAATTATAGAAAAATTAGTTGACTAAGTTACCAAAACCGAACCTCCCCTTCTTAAAAAGAGAAAAAGTAGGGCACTGAGGTCACTTAGATGACCTTTCCTTCCGTTCCCATCTAAACACATCCCCTGTGCCACGACGCTGACTTTTAACCTGCATCTCCAAAGTTGTAAAAGTAGATTCCCTTGCCTTGGCAACAGAACAAAAACACACTGTGGTGTCTAGACAGGTCAAGGTGCACCCTGCTCCCGCCCCTTTGGCCTCCCCCGGAAGGGGAAAGGGGAAAGGGTGACGGGGGGCGGAGAGAGTGAAAAGGCTGGAGGGCGGGGGGTAAGCAGTGGGGAGGGGAGTTGTCAACAGCAGCCAAGTGCAGGGTAAACAGTGGAGTCCCATCCTTTGGTTCTCTTGGGCAGCTCATCTCTTCCACCCTCCAATGATCAAAGCAGGAAGTCTTCCTTGTCAGGCCAGTCAAAGGGTGGCGGGGTTGGGGGCGAGGGGGTTATTGGAAAGAGGACAGGTTGCAGATGAGCTGGATTTTCTTGCGATGTAGATATATCCCTGACCCCATTGTCCCCTTTCAGACACAGTATGGACCCTTCCGGTCTCACTGATTACATTATGAGGGCGTCTCTACCCCCTCCACTCTTGTGAGGCTCGGTGACATAAAGAGGCTTCCGTGGCTCGCTGCCATCTGGTCACAAATAAGATAAAAGGTCCCATGGAAGGACAGCAACCTATCCTCACATCCCCCATCTTTTTAATTAAAAAGCTGAATGCGGTTCGATGGACCGCAAGATAAGACAATATACGAACAACTACGAGCAAGAACATCAGCAAACGAAGGAGCCGATCGGTGCAGGACGTTTAAACCCTATCAATTTCAAACAATGTGGGTATAACGTCATCCTCTGCATTAAAACTGAATTATCATATTTGAGATCTTCACCAATTACACTCCAAACTCATTTCAAAACTTTAGGAGACTTCGGGCTAACCACCGGAGAACAATAAGAGAGATTCTGGCGTGCACAAAAGTCCAAAAGCAATAAAAATCTCGCCTTTGGATCTAGCGGAGGATGGCTTGTGTGCCGCATCCTCTGCCGAGTCCTTATCATGCAATCCTGAAAATGGTGGGGAATTAAATTCCTCCCCATAACAGTCTGAAGGGTTTGAATAGAAGCTGTCAATAAAGAATTTCTGTAGGAATAAAGAGGGGGGTGGCAAGGCGGCCCAGGCAGAGAAAAGGCTTCTCAGGGATGCATCCTTCACTGAACTCCCATTGGAGAGCCAGGCATCATTGTAGGGCATTTCATTTTTCCCAAAAAAATGGCTAAAAAGTGTAAATATGCACACAAAAAAACATATAGATTAGATATAGGATCTGAACGAGAGTTGTTGAGTGATTATTTATACATAAATTGACCTTTCAGCAAAGCTGTTGAAGGTTATCTTTGGTGAATCTGCTAAAAACATGAGGTGCGTCGCAGGGGTTCACCTACAGCTTCTGGGCAAGTGAACCAAGCCAAGTATGAAAAGAGAAACAGGGAGGGATTTGGCGAGCTTTAATTAGCATTTATTTTTAAGTGAAGTCACTCTCAGGGAAGAGTGCGCGAGTTCTGCTACACTGATCCTGCTTTGCTTCTTTATTATTGAAGAGAAATGGGATACTCAGGAACCACATGGATCGGGCTTCATTTTCCGGCACCACTGTTACGGTGGTTATGTGTGATAAGTAAATATGCTAAACATAATTCAGTACAGCACAAAACATTTTCGCCCTTCACAGTGGCATTTGAGAGCCGTGGCTTTTTTTAGACTTGTTACAAGCTACACAGTTTTGAAAAACTGTATTGCACTCTTAGCTTTTTTTTCAATTTGCAATGAAAAATAAAAACTCGATATTGACCAAAATCTCGTTACAGCTCCCTGAGCCACAATTTAAAGCATAATATGCAATTAAAACCCAAATTCCTGACTTCACCTCAATGAGCTGATAAATGACAAATTAAGAAAAAAGACAGATGCATGAAACAAAAAATTAAGTACTTCATTAATCAACTGTTTCATCTGCAATGAAGCAAGACATAACAGATTTCTTTCTCAATCCCTAACAATACCTGTAAGGTTTGTGTTTTTTCTTTTTGCCCAAACAGTGTACATGAATCAATAGTAAAATTCAAGCTTCCCATTCAAGTCCCATCATCAATTAGGTCAGAGCATTACTCTTGTTGCATTGCAGGATGACAAACATTTTACCCACAGTTGAAACGACCTAATAGGGGAGGGGAAAAGTCAGAACTGAACAAACACTTGTTATTAGGCAGCAGTTACAATCAAAAGGGGATTAACCCCAAATCAATAGTGGAGTCGGGCACCTAATGACAGTCCCTGGATACCAGGGGTCAGGGCTCAGAGTTCATTGGGTCTGACCTTTACACATTGACACCACTGCTGAGAAGTAAACAGTAAAAATGGCTCCCTTTACTCAAGTAAACAGAACAAGCTTATAAACACCAGGGAAAAATTGTAACGCAACTAGCCTAATCACTAAATAAATACACAGATCTCAAGAAAAATTTAAATACCTCAATTTACAATTGCATCTTAATAAAAATCCATTTTAAAAGTGAAACTTACAATTCAGCTCTTATCAGTATATTGTAGAATATTTTCAGTCTGTGTTAATAATGTAACTAAAAGCTCATAATAAATATGCGACCCTGGACCACAAAACCAGTCATAAGGGTCAATTTTTTTAAATTGAGATTTATACATCACATTATAAATTTAAGCTGAATAAATAAGCTTTCCGTTGATGTATGGTTGGCAGAGGTGTAAAGTATTGGAATAAATGTAATTAGTTACTGTACTTGAGTATCTTTTCGGATACTTTGTAGTTGTAATTTTTGGCATAAAAGAAAAATCAATCATTTTGACCCATACAATGTATTTTTGGCTATTGCTACAAATATACCCCAGCGACTAAAGACTGGTTTTGTGCTCCAGGGTCACATATAGTGGTGGTAAAGACTGAAAACTTGGGGCACAAACCGGAATGATGCAAGTTCTACCTTCACTACAGATTAACTTTTCCACAATTTATCACTATCAAGGTTGTGCTCTTGAGCAAGACATACCCCAAGTTGCCTGTCAGAATCATCCTGGATGAAGAGGAAATGACTTTAGAGGAAACTGTAAATGCACTGATGATGATAAATGCGATAAATTGATTCTGGAGCACTCAACGGTGAATCATACCTTTTTGTCCGTAAGACTTCCATCGGGTTTAAGTCTGAATCCACCAACATGAATAGTCTTTTTTGGATCAATTTGACTGACTGAATAGTTAATCTCCTCTGCAATCGCCATGCATGCTAGAAAAGAAAGAAAGAAAAAAAAAAAGTAATTACAATCGATTTAATCATTTAAAAATCGAATGGTGGTGAAAAAGGTGGAAAAAAAGGGAAATGGAAAGTTCATTTTTTTTGGATGAACACATCTCGACAATATACAAATCAGAACATTACCAGCAGGAAATAGAAGGAAACGTATATTTTAAAAAAACTTGTAGCAGCCTATCGTTGTACTGCAATAAATATGGCTAAATATACATTTCCCATGAGATAATGTTGTATACTTACTTGTACAATTAATGATCAGGCCTAGATTTTTAATCATTTCTTGTACTTAAATCATCTGAACTAGAATCAAATTTGTATCAACTTTTTTTTAACTGCATTGCTGCATGTACTTTTTAATGGAAAAATGGCAATGCAAAAAATGCACTAGCTATGCTTCTGGTAAAATCTTGAGTTTACTGGTGCTTAGTCATGCTTGCTATATTACTATGGCAACTGCCAAACCTGGGCGGAGCTTAAAGTAGGATTTATGTGAACCAAGCTTTGCACCCTTTGATTTTCCAAAAAGGCTTGGTTCTAGCATTAGTTTCACCAAGTTTGATTATTTTGTAATACTAGCAATATTATTCCATAATAGAAACCAACAGGGCTTTTTTTTTTTTTAAAGAATCTTAGTCCTGCAAAGTAACCAGAATGGAATACACATTTAAATTGTACAGTTATCATTCAAATTAACTTCGGAACCCTCTGAAAGTAAGAAATGAAATCTATTCACATACAAGATAGTAGAAATTGTTTCAGTGTTAGTTTAATGTTGGCCTTTTATATCGATGATTCATATGAAAAACTAGTCAGTAAAATTAATAACCTACGAGACATATATGCTTATCTTAGTCAGAAAAACTTAATTTATGATAGAAAAGACAAATTTAGTTTAGAAAACTGGATTAGACATTCATAATTGAAGGCAAGAAAAAAATAAAAAAATAAAAAAAGTGTAATAACCTAATATGTCCAGAAGTGGAAATAACAGTAAAAAAAAAAAAAAAAAAAAAAAATCCATCGA
>NW_015639526.1:10654-124290 GCF_001515625.1 Sinocyclocheilus rhinocerous | reverse complement strand
GGACAATATTTGGCCGAGATACAACTATTTGAAAATCTGGAATCTGAGGATGCAAAAAAATCAAAATATTGAGAAAATCGCTTTTAAAGTTGTCCAAATGAAGTTCTTAGCAATGCATATTACTAATCAAAAATTAAGTTTTAATATATTTACAGTAGGAAATTTGCAAAATATCTTCATGGAACATGATCTTTACTTAGTGTCCAAATGATTTTTGGCATAAAAGAAAAATCAATCATTTTGACCCATACAATGTATTTTTGGCTATTGCTACAAATATACCCCAGCGACTAAAGACTGGTTTTGTGCTCCAGGGTCACATATAGTGGTGGTAAAGACTGAAAACTTGGGGCACAAACCGGAATGATGCAAGTTCTACCTTCACTACAGATTAACTTTTCCACAATTTATCACTATCAAGGTTGTGCTCTTGAGCAAGACATACCCCAAGTTGCCTGTCAGAATCATCCTGGATGAAGAGGAAATGACTTTAGAGGAAACTGTAAATGCACTGATGATGATAAATGCGATAAATTGATTCTGGAGCACTCAACGGTGAATCATACCTTTTTGTCCGTAAGACTTCCATCGGGTTTAAGTCTGAATCCACCAACATGAATAGTCTTTTTTGGATCAATTTGACTGACTGAATAGTTAATCTCCTCTGCAATCGCCATGCATGCTAGAAAAGAAAGAAAGAAAAAAAAAAGTAATTACAATCGATTTAATCATTTAAAAATCGAATGGTGGTGAAAAAGGTGGAAAAAAAGGGAAATGGAAAGTTCATTTTTTTTGGATGAACACATCTCGACAATATACAAATCAGAACATTACCAGCAGGAAATAGAAGGAAACGTATATTTTAAAAAAACTTGTAGCAGCCTATCGTTGTACTGCAATAAATATGGCTAAATATACATTTCCCATGAGATAATGTTGTATACTTACTTGTACAATTAATGATCAGGCCTAGATTTTTAATCATTTCTTGTACTTAAATCATCTGAACTAGAATCAAATTTGTATCAACTTTTTTTTAACTGCATTGCTGCATGTACTTTTTAATGGAAAAATGGCAATGCAAAAAATGCACTAGCTATGCTTCTGGTAAAATCTTGAGTTTACTGGTGCTTAGTCATGCTTGCTATATTACTATGGCAACTGCCAAACCTGGGCGGAGCTTAAAGTAGGATTTATGTGAACCAAGCTTTGCACCCTTTGATTTTCCAAAAAGGCTTGGTTCTAGCATTAGTTTCACCAAGTTTGATTATTTTGTAATACTAGCAATATTATTCCATAATAGAAACCAACAGGGCTTTTTTTTTTTTTAAAGAATCTTAGTCCTGCAAAGTAACCAGAATGGAATACACATTTAAATTGTACAGTTATCATTCAAATTAACTTCGGAACCCTCTGAAAGTAAGAAATGAAATCTATTCACATACAAGATAGTAGAAATTGTTTCAGTGTTAGTTTAATGTTGGCCTTTTATATCGATGATTCATATGAAAAACTAGTCAGTAAAATTAATAACCTACGAGACATATATGCTTATCTTAGTCAGAAAAACTTAATTTATGATAGAAAAGACAAATTTAGTTTAGAAAACTGGATTAGACATTCATAATTGAAGGCAAGAAAAAAATAAAAAAAGTGTAATAACCTAATATGTCCAGAAGTGGAAAAAAAAAAAAAAAAAAAAAAAAAAAAAAAAAATCCATCGACTAAAGACCTGTACTGTATACTGTAGTCATCATTACTAAGATCTAAATATCTAAATATGCTTGGAAAAAACTAGTGAAACTTGCACAAACTTTATCAATGCAATATAGCACTTAAATATGATTATGCTTATGTTGAGTTTTATTGTTTTGAAGAACTGCAAGTAATCTGTGAAACTGAAAAATAGAATACAGAATAAATAATAATGCAAGGTTTGATGTATATAAAACTCTAAAAAGTTTGTTATTAAAACGTTATGGAAAAGACCAGATGACCAATCCAATTTAATGCAACATGAAAATATGTATTTATTATTAAGAGCTCACTTCAAGTACTTTATCAAACTGAAGCTGACACCACTTAAAAGCACAAAACACATTTTTAAAACATATTTCCATGATGATATTATGAGAAAGGAAATCAGTAGCACTTTTTCATTTTAAAATCTTTTCAACTACAGTTCATCTCAAATAGTTTTTTTTTTAAATACTTTTTTATACAATACTTTTTAAAGCACAATTAGTTACCATTGAACATGTGGTTGTTTGCCTCAGAAACTCTTTTGAAATGTCATTAAAAAAACAACAACAACAACAACAACAACAACAACAAAAACAAAAAACAAAGGGAAGGATTTGCATTGTTTACAGGGCATTTTAGTCAGTGTAAAAATGTTAACCTGAATGAAAAAACACGTTGCACTAGGAGAAATATATATATATATATATATATATTTATATATAAATCCCAGTTAAAATATTTAGTAAGGTCAAACGTTGAATGGATAAATTAAGTGAAAAACTGCTCAATTAGAATCATGAGGTGTTGGACAGAACAGAAATTCCTCAAAAGTGACTGTTTACATACAGCTTAATAATTCTGAATTCTGAATTATGCCCTTATGAAAAACCTTGAATATCTTTAACCAATCACTTGGAAAATATTATTATAAACACTTGATCAAACTACTTCATGATTCTGAATAAATTACCATTTAATTCATGCGCCCCTTTATCTGCACTGATGTCACAAAATGTTTAAAAACATGGCGGTGGCAGTTTAAAAGAAAGTGAAAATTAAGAGATAAAAATTACACTCCTAGTAAAGAAATTAAACAACTAGAAATAGTTGTTGTAATTACCAGCTCAATCATTACTTACTATAACATTAAAAGTCATTTGTGTGTGTGTGTGTGTTTTATTTGTTTATTTAGAAACTCCATGTAACATCAACTTACCTGAACAGTACAATGCTTCATCCTTCTTTGACTCTGTTGTTCTGGACAACATGAACACTGCCGCAAGAACAAGGCAAACCTGCTTAATCCATGGTGACATGCTGATCTCCTGAATGAGGAAAACATTGTAAAGGTAATTGAAACTGCATTATTCCATTTCATATATACACACTCACAGAACAATTATACTCAATATTCATCACAAAAAGCTAATAGTAACCAACATAAGAAAGCCCAGTCTGAGTGAACAAACTGTATGATTGTCTAAAAGATCTTACTTAAGCAAACACTTAGCTATCATACAAATATATCCAAATTGGCACCCACAAGTTAGTCAACGGTTTGAGTGTATTGGCTTTGCATATATTAAAAACAGTGTCTGATGTTCACACAGCCCTGTATGGACAAAAATATGGGATAAATTAATAATGAATTGTGAATAATGAATATGGTACCATAATACATCAATGGTGTCTTAAGAATGACAAATCTTTGAAATGCCACAATTACAATAAGTATTCATTTGGCATAACTTTTTAAACAAACAAGAAGCTTCTGACACAATAATGGGGTGTGTCAACATTACTAAACTCGTATGAATAATGACAGAATAGTGTGTAATAGTGTGTAGTGTGTAGTGTGTAAAGGGAATAAAGTATGCTGCATCTTCCTCAAGTGAGATTTCAAAAATACACAAGCCCAGTTGGAATAGTGACCAAGTTATAAAACACCTCAGACGGAGCATTTTAAAGTCTTCAAAAGGATTTCAAGTACTTATCAGGTGTATTTTATGCATAATACGCTTTGCTGCTCTTCATTCAGTTAAACTTTTTGAAAACTTAAGGGACTAAGTTCTGAATGAACTAGCGCCCCCAATTGACCAACACCACACTTTTTGTCCATCTACTGTGTAATTTCCTTTTAACACTAATGTTCTGATAACCAAATAACGGACTCATCGCAATATATGCATCTGTTGCTTAAATAGGTTAGGATGCATTTTAAACTAATTACTCGTCTAAATACATGCAGCCTAAACGAGTAGGTGTCACCTAAGAGTGCGCTCAGGATACTCTTCAGTAAAACTTGGTGCACCTCCACCTGTTTCATTTGTTCAGGTTCGTGTGAGTAAATGAGCAGCTAAAAGAAACAAACAAACAAAAAAACTTACATATTAAGGATTGGATAGGGTATAGTGGCCAACCTGTCGTTTTAAGTTTATTAAACAAACACATTATAAACAGTCGAAGTGTTTACTGTCTTACCTGAGACGCTACGTGTGACCAACAAGAGGTGAGTGAGGCACGGGTAAAAGTTTTCGTTGCTACAAAAAATGACTGAGGCGAAAGAGGGTACAAATTCGGTACCTAATAGCTTACACAAAAACTCCCAACAATCCGTCTGAAAAATGAATTACAAATGCGCTTCCTGTACAAAAAGCAACGACAACCTACGTGCCGGTCTGTCGTGCTGCCACGACCAGCAACCTTGCTGGCTGCACTGAAAATTGACAGCCGCGACATCCAATGAAATTACAGAATTCTGACTCTTATCCAATGAGCGCAAAGAATGCCTAGACATCAAATACCCGGATTAGAAAGTTCCCAGACAGACACCACTCGACCAGATAATGGGAAACATTCCAGCCATGTGACAATCAAGCATTGGTAGGAATCATCTGTTGTACCCGCACTAATATGAATAATCATTCCATGAAAGAAAAATTTCCAATATAATAAATTAATTAATTAATAAAACATCCTTTATTTTTGTTTTCTGCAAACTATAACAGAACTACTCTCAGGCTAAACTAAAATGGGGGTTCATGGTTTCGCTGTATTTGAACATGTGGAAGTCATAAATTAATCACCAGATTTGGTATTTTTATAAACTAAATCAAATCTGAATACTATTGGCAGTGTGCTTTGTGTAGACGCCACAAACAAACACAATTAGGGTGGCAGCAGCAAATGCAGTCTAACTGAAATAAACATCGGTATAATTGAAAACAGTGCTTAACTTTATGACAAAACAAATGTTTAACAAAATAATAGATTCCTTTTGAGCCATGACTTCAATTAATTGTTTGTAAAATAAATAAATTATTTTGAAACCTTTATACCTCTTATTTTGTGTTATGAAAACTGCTATGCTACGAACAAAAGGAATCGTGAAAACGAATCTCAAATATATATGCAAATGTATTTTCAAAAGTTGTTTGGATTTAATTTTTTATTACCCACAATCCCTTGCATAATTAACTTTTTCCGTAACTTTTCACATTTGAAACGTTAGTGTACACCAGGTTAGGCTTGTATCTATAATGGAAAATATTTAAGGTGGGCAAATTGTTCTACACTACATTATTACCGTACAAGGTTTTTGCCGTATCTGGATAGCATTACGTCAGGAGATGGTTCACGTTGCTCCTAAGTCACGTGAGTGCTGAACGTTGCACTTCCTCGAAGTTAATTTTATGTTTTCTGCATTATTTGTTTGTTTATCTCGTTATTCAGCACATTGCGAATTTACTATGTGAAAAACCGAACAGTTTGGAGACACCTGACCTATATCTAAGATAACGCCTAAAACCTGTATTACTCCAGCGTGGCTGCACTTGACCCTACTTGACGCTAATATAATATAAAGTGTAAAATGCACAACATTAACAGGAACGATAACGGTATTTGCATTAGAAAGCTGTACGTCAAAAAACGAAGCAATTTTCATAGTGTACTGCGCATGCGCTGCGAAAAATCTGTTGTGAATCGTGTGACGCATGTAACAGCGTTTTACTGGTGCCAAAAATATTGCATGTTTCTTAAGCAATTGTGGCTTATTTCTTTGTAAAATAGACAGAATAATTTGTGTAGAAAGTCATTATTAGTATTGCGGCACTGCACTTGCTCTGGTACATTTAAATTAATGAACTAATAATAATTACAGCAACTCTTGGTGTGCACTAAATGCTGCAAACACCTTAATTTTACCACACAGTATAATGCATACACAAACAAAACGTGGTTTATTCTCTTCACAGAGAACAATGAGGTTTATGACAAGCCTGGCAGAGAGAGGTTTTTCAGAGGAAAGTATCAAGGTCAAGACATGAACAGGTAATGCTGCTCTGAACGTATTCTGGGTTAAACGGGTCTTCCCTAATAGACTTATGTTATAAGCTGTAAAAAATAATGTAATAACTATCCAGAAATAAAGAATAAGACTATATTTCCATCTATTAATTGTATTTGCCATATAGACATATGAGGTACACAGTACTAAATATAGGTATACGGCCTTTATGAGGCTATATAAATAATGTCATTTTGGTTAAGCATGCACACATTTGATCTCTATATAACTTTCACGTTGTTTAATTGGGCTTTTTAAGTAAAGTTATTTTCTTTCTGTGAATATGAAAATCAGTATGCTTCTAAATGACCAGGTGGTCTTGGGCATGCAATGCTTTCTGTTCTTTCCTTTATAAAGTGATTTAGAGGAAGGTGTTCTGGTGGATGACTGGCTGACATCCAAACAAGTGAGTATATCCAGTATATCCAGAACACTGCATATTTTCATCTGCTGTCTTGCACCTAGATCTCTGAATCTTGTCTTGAAGATCATGTGAAGTGATTGCATTCTCAGTGCACAGTATGATATGCTGATAAACAGCAGTAAATATCTGTTAAGATGCCAGGTCTCAGGTGATGGTGTCACGTTCTGCCTCAGGATTGTGACAGGTGGTTTCTTCACAGGGCCAGCTGTCCTATTTTTTTTGCAGTTAATGGTATATTATCTGCTAAATGTGTCCTACGGCACAAATACAAGGTGTTCTGCAGATAAAAGGACCTTACTACTAGAAATAGCTTAAACTGTGGCAGGTTTGAGGTCTCTTGAGGATTGACCAGATTTTACATGAGAGGAACTATAAAGTCTTCACTTTGCTTTAATAACTGAGAAGACTAGCTAAATTGTCCTAGTTCTAGCTCGTCATTGAAAGCAGAAGATTTATCAGTGCATCAATATTTATTTTCTACTTTTTGGGAGCTGAATCTCCATCTTTTTGCTAGGCTTTACAAATATCCTTCAGATTATTTAAGAGCTGAGCATACTATTCAACAGATGTATGATTGATATATTTAAAAATACCAATAAGCATTCATTTCGGGTTATTTGAATCAGGCAACTGCAGTCTGACAAAAAAGTCTTATTTAATATTTATAGATGTAAAATATTACCACAATATCGACTGGTAAACCAATATAATGAAATAAACATTAATGTAGAAGGTGGATTGGTTCTCGTTCACATGAATCTGTGTTGAAGGACTATATCAGCAAAGATCAATTCTCCAATGAATGACTCATTAAAGTGTTGGTTGAAAAGAGCTTAAATTGAGGGTGTATTTCTCAGGATCTATTGGACACATCAGATGAAGAGCTGAATGATGACCTTTTGCGTAGCGATGATGAGAACGAAACTATGAGGTAGGGTGAACTTTTCCTCTTTCTGTAGCAGCCTGGTCTATAGGTGAACTGTTAGATAAAGGTTGATTTTTGATGCCCCCCAGAGCCTTTGTTTCAAGTAAGCTCTGCTTAGAGCAAACACCGCCGAAGCACATTGCACATAATGGGAATGTTGTTTCAAAATGCCCTTATCTTGCTCTTTTTCCATCTGGCAAATTTCCAAACAAGAATTACGTAGCTCTGCTTGGAGAATACTGATGTTCTGACATGGCCAATAATCTTTATACTACTTTAAATGGGTATCAGTTGGTTCCTTGATTGTGGCTGTTTTGAGCCCAATTATATTTGCATTTGAACACAATTATATTTGCATTTGACAGGATGTGTTTTGTTTCAGATGTCACAATGAAAGCATTCCTAAACCAAAACTGCAGGCGATTGCAAAGCCTTACCTTGTTTGTGAAACTCCACACCTTGCTGAAGACCAAGCCAGATGTCCTAAAGAAGAGGTGGAGGTGGACCCTGGTGAAGTTTTAGACATCGAAATCAATGCTTCTTCTGGAGATGAATTTCAAGTGAGTTACCCCTTTATCTCTTTAGATAGCATTGGTTTTGTCGTTTGATTCTTTTTTCTTTTCTTCACCCCTTAAGCTCTCAGTGCCTTGGAATTGGCTCCCTTGAGGGAGGGAGTGACAGGGAGGTGAAATTAGATCTATTATCACTCACTAGCAGTTTATTTGTCTGTGCCCTGACAAAGTTAGTGCTGACAGCTTGTTTGGTGGAAGGTAATGCCCCCCTGTTGTCTCCATGGCAGAATTGAGCTCTGACCTTGAGGCCTGCATCCCTGCGGAAAAGAACTCTTTGTGTTGTAGGAGAGACTCCCCGCCAATTATCAGCCTCAGATAATGCATAGGCTTCTATCAAAGCGTAAACCAAATCTGATAACGCCTGTGTAGGTGAAAAGATTATTGACCCTTTAAAAGATATCTGTGTGACTTAAATATGGAGGACATAACTGATGCTCCTCTCTTGTTTTCCTGTCCACCAGAGAAAGAGATTATCCCTAATAATGGTGTGATATGTGTTGTGAAGTCAATGTATCATTATTTCAAGGACGTCTAAGACATTGCTGAATAAAGGCTGGTCTTTCGTTGTTAGATAGAGACTCAGCCTTTTCATAAGTGATTGAGAGCAATACAAACTGGGGTCAAATAAGCTGTCACTGGATAAGCCAGACTGAATAATCCAATACTCAGTGCTATTGAATATGTTAAGCAGATAAAGGGACAGCTTTATCTAAATGTCAGCTGATTAGATGTTTAGATGATGGATCAATAAAGCCTGCTATGAAATGCTGCTATGTGTATTTAGCAGGAAGTTGCTGACTACAGTGACCATCAGCAGGCTGACATAAAGATGGATGTTAAGGATGGTATTAAAGTGGTGTCCAGTTTACCCATGCAGGAGTCAAGAGAGGTATTGTATTGTCTTGGTATTTTGGAAGAGGAGGTGCATTTATTGTACATAGGCCTAGTGTTTCTAAAATTGATAATTTGTTGAGAAAAAAAATTACTGTATGTACTGTATACACTACTGTTCCAAAATTTGGTGCCAGTTAGATTTTAGATTTTAAAAGAAGTTTATGCTTTTATTTAGCAAGGATGCATTAAAGTTAGATAGTTCAAACAAAAATAAAAAATTCTGTCATTAACTCACCCTCATGTCGTTCCAAACCCGTAAGACCTTTGTTCATCTTCGGAACACAAATTAAGATATTTTTGACGAAATCCGAGAGCTTTCTGCCCCTCCATAGACAGCAAGGGTACTACCACGATCAAGGCACAGAAATGTAGTAAGGAAGGACATTGTTAAAATGGTCCGTGTGACATCAGTGGTTCAACCGTAATTTTATGAAGCTACGAGAATACTTTTTGTGTGCAAAGAAAACAAAAATAACGACTTTATTTAACAATTCTTCTCCTCTGCGTCATCCTGGCACCACAATGGCCCTTTAAATTGATCAAAAGCGAAAGTAAAGACTTTTACATTGTTACAAAAGAGAGTTTCAAAACTCTAAATGCTGCCCTTTTAAACCTTTCTATTCATCAGAGAATGCTGAAAAAATGTATTGTGGTTTCCACAAAAATATTTAACTGTTTTTAATATTGATAATAATAAATGTTTCTTTAAAATCAGCATATGAATGATTTTTGAAGGGTTATGTGACACTAAAGACTGGTAATGGCTGCTGAAAATTCAGCTTTGCAATCGAAGGAAAAAAATACATACTAAAATATATTAAGATAGAAAACAATATATTCAGATAATATTAATTTTGAGATGGGAATTCATATTGATAATTGGAACTTAGTATCAGAGTTCTTATCTGCCAGCCTAACCATTCAATTTAAATAGATGCTGATAACTTTAATTGCAGTTAATTAGATCTTTTTGTCACCTTCGACCTACCTCTATTTAATGGCAAGAGTCTGTTAGTCTAGACTGTAAACACAATCATACACCTGCAGTACAGATGGTGTCTGCTGTTAGGTTTACATCTCTGTGCTCAGAGTATTAGCCTCTGTTTGTGGCATTGTTTGTGTCAGGAGTAGAGACACATGAGCGACAGAGGGCTTTTTCCTGTTTTTTGTTTTTTTTAGTTCTAGAATGGGTGGTGTTTGTGAGGGCTGGGATTCCCATTGGCTCTCTGGTCACTTCTCAGTTTTGATATGCAAGTTGACATTCAGCTCTGGAGCCTATTCAGCAGTTTTTTTAATGCTTGGTCATGTGCTACTGTAGCTTTACAGAGGAAGCTAATCCATAGGAAAATCATGTTGTTTACTTATGATATGTACATACATATAAATGTTCAGGACTTAAATAGTATTATTTTTTTTTCTGTTAGAGTGCTTTGTTGGCAAAATTTGACAAAACTCATAGTGTTCACATTTGAGAAGTGATAAAAAGAAAATAGCCTTGACTGCTTTCAAGTGTAGGAAACAGAAAATGAAACGGCTCCGAAACCACAATTTTGCTCTCACCATTCGACTCTTGATCCAGCGCACACCATGCATTATAAATTTCCAAGTATAAAAACCTAAGGAGCAGCCCTAGCAAAACTCAATTGACATTTCAGTTTATGTTACAAATGTAATTTGCATTTTGTCAGAAGTTATGACCCTGTGCAGCACCCTATTTCCATTGAAAGGATGTGCTCCCTACCTACTGATTGGAGATGTCACCCGAAACCATTCTGTTACGCAGAGCAGTGAAATTGATTGTGACACATAGTGTGAAGGAAATAATTGCTGATTCATAGCCTGTTGAGAGGTAGACAGGTTAAAATGGAGGATTCGATATGATGCTTGATGTATAGATTTCACAACCGCCATCACTGACCATTAGTGCGACACTGGCTCAAGTTTTTAGTGCTGGTCTTCTTCAGTTCTTGTGCAGTTTTGTCACTGTTTATTTTACGGCAGCTATTAACAAGCTGATCTGTTGAGCATTCTAGGGCACTTCAAGATATATTATATAGCTGATCTGTTGAGCATTCTAGGGCACTTCAGGATATATTATATAATTTCCACTTTGTGTTTTGTGGTTTGAGAATAGTGCAGTGTGGAACCAAAGGGAATTGAAGCAGGGTTGCTATGGTAAACAGGGATCTTCTGCTTTGGAATGAAAGACCTTGCGGTTAATAGACAGACAAGAGTATGGGGGATTGATAGACACTCCATCCTAACATAATCAACACACCCCCAGCCCCAGCAGACCAGCACTCTGTGGGAATTTATGAATTTATTAAACATAAAATGCTTATCCTGCCAACTATTAGCATGTATTAACTTTAATGCAGTTGTGGATTTTTATGAGGAACTGCATGAATGTGTGTCTGTATGAGCAGAATAGATTTCAGGAAGGTTTTTGTCCTTTTGTCATGTGAGTATGTGAGATCTGTGAGTTTGCTTTATGGAATTATTTCAATTATCAAGGGTTATAGCTCCTCCTACTGGTGTTGATATTTGGATTATGCAAAATAACTTGGCAGTTTTCCACTTTGAGTCAATCATGCGAAATTAGCTTTGTGTTTTGCTTTGGATTTAGCATCTCTCTTGTGGTAAAAACATCTTTGGCATTGGGCGATTACTGTAAAGCCCAAAACCATATTTAATTAATGCAAAAGACAGAGGTTGTACATCCTGATAGCGCTGCGGTATTCTTGTGAACGCGTCCCTCTGATTGTTTAATTGATGATGAAGAGAAACCTCTCCCTCTTCCTCTTGACTCCATGACGAAGGATGAATGAAGCGTTGCTGGTGTAGGATTGGCTGAAACTGCTCATTTAACATGTCGAGAGTGAGTGTAAATTATGCATAGCTTCGCATTAGCATTATGTCATCTGCAAGAAGCTGACTGGAGTTGCGGATATCTTCATCCCCTGTAGTGTCTTGATGTTATAGCATCTTACAAGGTTGCCTTTTGAGACTGCCGTATGAATATTGCTATGTTAACATCAAGCATGTTAAATGGACAGCTAAATGTTTATCTCTAAATTTCCCTTATGTAAAATGTATTCTAAATACATTTTAAAATAAACATGTTTTTATTATTTTTTGTAGTCGTTTTTATTTTTTTATAAAATGTTAAGTAATGGAAAGTTATGGAATATAAAATATAATGAATGACAAAATAATATTAGATAAATCTATTCTCTGTTTATTTTATTGGCTTTTGCTCTTTGCGCAGATCTCCTCTGAAACATTTGTATTTGACTGTAAAAATGAGTCAAGTGGCTACTCACACTGGAGGAAATTGTTTAGTTTTAAGTGTTAGTGCCCTCTCTTTGTCTATCCCTTTCTTCACCTCTCTGTCTCTGTTCCCATGTTCCCCTCAGCCCCTGCCTCTTTCTATCCTGAAGTCACGCTAATCTGTGATCATGGCATTAATAGACACAGACAGGCGGAGGAGAGGTATCACAACCCCTCCTTCCTCCCTCTGCAGCTCGAGTGGCAGCCCCATTGTCTGCTGGCGTCGTTGGAGTAAAGTGCAGAATTGCCCGGCTTTATTCAAATTATATCACATTTGATAAAGTCATCTCTCAATGTAGAACATCATATAGTTCTGACCCTATTGTTACAGGTATACAGTATCATTAAATGTTGTGATCAAACGTGGCCTTTTCGCTCTTGTCGCTCCCCTCAGGCAAGTACGATCCACCCACAGACCAAACCCTCCAGAGTCCTGAGTCGCACCCTAGCGCTCTCTCCTTCTGAGCCCCCACAACACTTCGAGCCAATCGGCACCTTCCCAGATCCAGAGGAGCCCTCTCTCGGCAAGGTCAGGCTCAGGCCTGCAGCCACTTTCTGCCTGAGGGCTTCTCAAATTTACTTTCATTTCATCAAGCTGTTATTGCTGTGAATGGAATAATGAGTTGATAAATATTGCTGTGGGTTTAGATTTTTGTTTAGATGTTTCGTTTTAACATTTATAGAATTAAAAAAAAAATTATATAGAAATTGTATTTATTTATTTATTCATTCATTCAACCATTCATTCAATCATTAATTCATTTAAATATGATGTATGCTGGAATTTTTTATTGTTATCGATAAAAATTATTGTTAATAATTAGTTGTTTATAATGATTAATTTCCAGATACACAATTCCAAATATTCAAATAACAATAATAATAATAACATTAATAATTTTTAAGAATTTACATTATATTATTATTGTTGTTAATAATACAATTTCCAGAATACAGTATACATTATTATTATTATTATTATTATTATTAATAATAATAATAATAATAACTATAATTATAAGTAAATAATTTAAATTAGTAAATTGCTTTATTATTATTATTATTATTATTATTATAAATTATAGTATTTTAATACTTATAATTATTATTTGTTGTTGATAATAATAACAACAATAATAATAATAATAATAGAATTTCAAAAATACAAAATACATAATAAATTAGTTAAATTATTTTTTATTGGAATAGTTCCATTTCCTGTCTTTAAAGGAAGTTAAGGTGTCTGTACAGAATTAAGTGCCAAATAGGTGTTATCCTTTCTATTGCAGTGCCCTTGATGTCTACACAAAGCCAGGCCTGGCCTGCTGTGGATCCCTTGAGCATCCAAGGGAGTAGCAGCTGCTCGCTCAGTGTGTGTGTGTGTGTGTGTGTGTTCACAGACGCGGCTGTGTGTATATGTTTTCTACTGCTATTAATCATGAGTGCCCTGGCTAAACACTGTTTGAGTTGAATCTGTAAACATTGATAGTAGTCCTTGTGCAACTGGAAAGGTTTGATATGGGCTTTAGGCACATGTTTATTTCATTTCAAGGGAGGAGGGGGACTTAATGCTCAATAGGATGTGAGGTCACGGGCTTGGTACATATGCCCCAGCATCAACATTTCTATTCAATCGAAGTCATATTCATTATAATACATCAAAATATCATTCCTAAATATCTTTACCTTAAATTAGTTCTGCTTTACACATTAGAGGTCTAGAAATGAGTATTTATCATTTAACCTGATGGCGTTTGTGAAGTTCAATCTTTTTTGTAGTAATTAATCAACTCTCTACTTTCCACAAAAATTGGTTGTTGCCTCCTTTAAAATTCCTTCGTAAATCTGTATGTGCACATTTGACATGATTACATGGGCAGATCATGGAGAAAAGAAGGAGAAAATTGTCAGTTTCTGGCCGCAAGGTGTGGGCGTTTGACCAAGCACACGTCTCTGTTCTTCACAAAATGTTTTCCAAGCCGTTTATGTTCATGTGCTCTGGATGCCCATGATGTGATGTGTATTTTTCCGCTCTCAAATGTGAATCTCAATCGAGTGCAGCACTTCAGAGAGCAGCTCAGCCTAAGCCAATCAGCAGTGCTGTTGAGCCAAGGCTTGGTATGATGCCGTTTAGAATGCAGGTGACAAAATGCCCCCCGGAAACTTCCATTTGCCAGTGGGCATCTGATTAATCACGATTATCATACCATTATCATACAATCACACACTAATCGTACATGCAGGGTCCCATCTGTGGTGTGTGTGTGTGCGTACAGAATATTTTCTGTGAAGAAAGGTGTTTAAATATTAATCCTGTCTATCATTTTAAACTTCATTTTACAACTGCATTGAGTATTCTATTGAATTGAAATGGATGAATCGCCTCCAGTGAAAGATCTCATTAATTCCATTAATTGCGGTAGAGAATGGGTTGGCTGCTGTTTGTTTGCACTGGCTGAATGACAGCTCTGATAGTGAGTGAGGCAGATAAAGGCTCTTTGCTATGGATCAGTGGATTGCCCGCAAGTTTTTAATTCCGTGATGTCAGAAGTCGCTTAAATGGCTCTTTGTGAAATGGAAAACATCAGACTGCTGTCTTGTTAAAAACGCATCACAAATAATCCAGGTCATTTGACTGATAGAGGTGCGTTTTAGAAAATGATGCACTTTGTATTCAGCTCTATTTTGATTTTGATCATATTGTAATATTTAGGTGATTAATAAGTTACCTATCCCGCAATGAATTATGTAGACGACTTAGAAATAAATTTTAAGTGAATAATTTTGCCCTCGTTTGACCTTCTTAAGCAGTAGCCCTACAGCAGTTTTTAATTTCGAGTGCACTGAATATAAACATCCCTCTTATGACTTTCTGATTCCACAACAACATCGTTCGTCCAGGAAAGAGGCCCAGTGGCGTGACCGTCTTCCCCCTCTGTCGGTGCAGTTTCACTGGCAATTCTAACACTGAGAGTGGAAGACAAGAGGCAGAGCATGATTCTAATGAAACATCCTCCCATTGTCCTCTAAATCATCTCCGTTATTGAATGCAGTGCAATCCACACCTGGCTCCAACCCTGGAGAGCTTCGGCAGCCTCAATCTCTCCCTCTCCCTTCTGCTCCATCTCTCTCTCTCTGTAAATGCAGGATTAGCCATTGAAAGAGCATTCTTGGTTATCAAATTCATACAAACGGCTTTTGCTTTTGTGTAGTGCTTTTAATTAAATCCTACTGGGGGGCTGGAACTGACCTTTTGAGTGGAGAACTGATTAAGTGCACAATGGCCAGTTATTTCTGAACCACAGTCTGTTGCATAGAGCCACTGATTAACTTTCTGTTTAGGATGACTTGGCTTGAATCTCATTCACACACAACGCCAAGGAGAGGAGAAAAAAAAAAGGAGTAATCAATTCTGGTTTAGAATGTAGATTAGGAGTGATAGCATCAGGTAATTAACAGGGGTAAGGGTGGCATTTCGTACGTGAAGTACAGTGAAAAAGGGCTTGTTTGAGAACCGAGATGGATATTTAAGAGGATAAAGGTGAAATCGGGGTGGTTAGCTTTTCTTTGAAAGGATTAGTGGATTGTTATCGTGCGCCCCCCGAAAAGCTCAGTGCAATTATGGCAGATGTGCGTGATCATAATGGTCAGAGTGCCAGCAAAGTTTCTGCTTTGAAACACTTGAAATCTCTGCTAATATGTGAGAATAAGCAGACAATCATTGTATAATCATGTTAAAAATGAAATATATATAGCAAAAGTTTGGAGTTACGTTTTTTAAAATGTTTTCAAAAGAAGTCTCTTATGGTCACCAAGGCTGCATTTATTTAATCAAAAATACAATAAATTATGTAAAAAAATTTTTTATTCCATTTATATTTAAAATAACTTTTACATTTTAGTAAATATTAAAATGTAGTTTATTCCTGTGATGGCAAAGCTGAATTATCAGCAGGCATTATTCCAGTCTTCAATGACACATGATCCTTCGTAAATCATTCTAATATGCTGATTTGCTCCTCAAAAACCTTTTGACAACAGTTGTGCTGCTTAATATTTTTGTGGAATCCATGATTCATTTTTCAGGATTCTTTGATGAATAGAAAATTCAAACGAACAGCATTCATTTAAATGGAAATCTTTTGTAACATTTTATAAAAGTCTTTACAGCCACCATTGATCAGTTAATGCATCCTTGCTGAATAAAATTATTCATTTAAAAAAGTCAAAAAAATTTTGAACAGTAGTATATATATATATATATATATATATATACAGTATATATTATTTAAAAATGAAAAAAATATTTTTTCTATTTTTTCTCTATTATATTTATTTGTTGTATTTTTAAATATTATATTTTAAAAATTTATTTTTATTTTATCCTTTATTTTCATGTTAATTTGCTTCAAAAGGTGATCAAATGTAAAACTGCAGAATAATTTTTCTTAATTTTTAAAGTACATGGCAGAGGATTATAGAAGATGATGTATTACTATGGCATTTATTTTTTTTACATTTCTACATTGTTTATTTGAATGAAATAACCAGCATATGTGTTTTTCCTTGGTGTTCATTTGTTGGTGCTTGTCTGGAATAGGGTGGATCTGAGTTGCGAGAGGGTCTCTCTCCTCAGCCCTCTGGGCGTCATCTCACACGCTCCTGCAGGGGACAACCTGCCCCAGAGGAAACCCTCACTGGACCCTCCCGCAGTCCTGGTGAGACCACATATCCCAACTGCATACAGTGCTCCAGACGGTTGAGCAAACAACGCTGCAAACACATCCGGTCTCAGAAGGTGTATGTTTAGATGCATACTCCCTTTTTTTTCTAACCAAACCATCTGTTACCATGCTACTCTACAGTTAGAACCTTGTAACCTAAATACATACACTACTGTTCAAAAGTTTGGTGTTGGTAGTCCTTTTTTTAGTAAATTAATATATTTATTTAGCAAGGACACATAAAAGGTGACAAAATGACATTTGTAAGATTTCTATTTCAAATAAGTGTTGTTCTTTTGAGCTTTTACATAAAAGCAGCAGAACTGTCATCGTTGACAATAATAAGAAATGTTTCTAAATGATCATATGACTCTGAAGACTGAAAATTCAGCTTTGCTATCACAGATATAAATTACATTTCAAAATATATTAAAATTGAAAA
This sequence comes from Sinocyclocheilus rhinocerous, assembly GCF_001515625.1. Lineage (NCBI taxonomy): Eukaryota > Metazoa > Chordata > Actinopteri > Cypriniformes > Cyprinidae > Sinocyclocheilus > Sinocyclocheilus rhinocerous. The sequence goes on along the minus strand of NW_015639526.1, from coordinate 106,888 downwards.
CAGCTATTTTAAATTGTAGTATTTCACAATACATTTTGATCAAATAAATGCATTCTTGGTGAGCATAAGAGACTTTCAATGTGAATTAGATACACGAATTTACAGTGTTTTGATTTACACAGAAATGGCCATTTGCCTTTTTGACCTTTGCTCTATCCTCAGCACCTGCTGTATGCAGTCAGACACCCAAGGTGCAAACAGAAGTAGAGATGTCACATTAGATCAGCGGAAATATGGCAATATGGCACCCGCATGTTCACTTCCCCTCTTTTTTTGTCTTTGTTTCACCCCTCCTTCAAAGAACCAGTGTTCCCAGGACAGCATATGTTTGATCAACAACACTCTGCTTCAGTCTTGGACACTAATCCGCTCCTCGCTGGACCTACTCCCATGGGCTCCATTCAGCCTCCAGGAAATGAGAGTGACCCCTGGAGGCCCAGTCTAGCTTTGCAGGGGCCCACGGATCTGTCAAAGCCTGGGACTCCCCACCGTGGGCAAAAGCCTCTCCAGAAACATCCATCAGCTCAGTCTGGCTGCTCCTTTACTGCTCCCTCTGGACCACAGGCACAGGTGATTTTCAAGGACGTAGCATAATGGCCGCTCCTGTCCATGAGACGACTCTGCAAATTGTGATTTGATTGGTTAATGTGTGCCTTATGAAGGCTGTTAACATCTTCTGATGCTCAAGGAATTTTACTTTCATAAATCCTCTTCAGAGCTCTTACCTTATCTTTAGGTTTAGTGTACTTCCCCAAATTAAGTAGCAAGTGCCTGTTTGCCCTGTTTATAAGCTATTTTATTTGTTGAACCTGTAGCCAAGTGTTTCACGTTGCTTTTACTTATTACACTGTTGCACGTATGGACAGCATTAGTTTAAATCAGTTTTTTGACACAAATAATAAAAAAACAAAATACCATGATGTAAAAACATTTAATGTCTACTCTAAATAACTCAATGCACTTCATAGTAGTAATCGGATTAATTATAGTAGGCCCGTTTGTTCTCATGGACAGATGGACCCACAGGCTACGCTGCCCTCTAGTGTTTTATAGGCAGTTTTGGGCAATTACTCTGTTCCCACTTTGGTTTCAGTAAAACTGAGCTGAATTATTTCACCATCAAGGTCATTCGATTTTGCTTTTCCTTTTTTTAAATGGATCTATACACGCACTTCTAATATAATCTATGTATTAGCGGTATTTATGTTTTTTATTTATATTTGCACATTTATACACAATTGAGTTGTGGAGGTGACCTTGTTTATGTGATATTTTCTTTTCCTAGCACAAATTGCTTTATTTATTAAGCACAGTGGCCTTTGACTTAGACTCTTCCTCTGTCTGTCAATCAAAGAAAATCACTGGCTGCCAACATTTAACAGGCCCCCTCCTGATTGCCCACATCACCAAACACAGAGCAAATCACAGTGCCAATCTGCCTTCACCACGTGTGGCAGGGAATTTCATTGGTTAAGCTGCAACCCATTTAGTTTAGTTTTTATTTAGACGTATTGAGACTTTTTAAAGCTGACTGAACTATCAAGATTGGTAAATTGAGATTTTGAAAATTAGTACTATTTTTATTTATTTTTTTCTTGCAATTTACACTACTGTTCAAAAGTTTGGAGACAGTAAGATTTTTTATTTTTTATTTGTTTTTAAATAAATTTTTTTACGATCACCAATTTGATAAAAAATACATAAAAATTGTAATATTGTGATATAATATTATAATTTAAAAAAAACATTTTTATTTGTAAATTAATTTATTCGTGTGATGGGAAACCTAAATTTTTATCAGCCATTACTCCAGTCTTCAATGTCACATGATCATTTGTGGCACTGAAGACTGTATCTTTCTTTTATGCTGACTTGGTGTTCAAGATACAGTTCTTATTATTATCAATCTTGAAAACAGTTGTACTACTTAGTATCTTTGTGGAATCTATGAGACGTTTTTCAGGATATTTTTGATAAATAGAAAGTTCAAAACAACATAATTTATTTGAAATAGAAATCTTTCTAGATGTCTTTACTGCCAATTTTGATTAATTTAATGCGTCTTAACCTCAAATTGGTGGAATGGTGGAATTTAAACATTTTTTGGTAAAGATCCTCTTTCCATTTCTTCACTTAGTGTTTCACTACATATAAAATAATGTAACTTTATATAACTTTCTTTAATCCAGCCAGCTTTAGTGGCCTCTTAGCATGGCTGATCTCTTATTACCAACTGCAGCACGTATCCATTTCTAATAACAGCCTCCATCCCACTCAGAAACCTGCTGTGCTGGTAAGAGCTGTTGCCAGGATGGTGCAGAGTGCCAAGCCAATGGCTGTTGCCAGGGGGGTGCCCATTGCTGCAAGGCAGCCAGCAAGTGCCAAGTCTAAGATATCTGCCAAAACTCCACCAGCACCAGGGATGGTGGGAAGAAATGTGGGTCAGAAGGTCGAGAGAGACTTTTTAAAGCTGACTGAACTATCAAGATTGGTAAATTGAGATTTTGAAAATTAGTACTATTTTTATTTATTTTTTTCTTGCAATTTACACTACTGTTCAAAAGTTTGGAGACAGTAAGATTTTTTATTTTTTATTTGTTTTTAAATAAAAAATTTTACGATCACCAATTTGATAAAAAAATACATAAAAATTGTGATATTGTGATATAATATTATAATTTAAAAAAAACATTTTTATTTGTAAATTAATTTATTCGTGTGATGGGAAACCTAAATTTTTATCAGCCATTACTCCAGTCTTCAATGTCACATGATCATTTGTGGCACTGAAGACTGTATCTTTCTTTTATGCTGACTTGGTGTTCAAGATACAGTTCTTATTATTATCAATCTTGAAAACAGTTGTACTACTTAGTATCTTTGTGGAATCTATGAGACGTTTTTCAGGATATTTTTGATAAATAGAAAGTTCAAAACAACATAATTTATTTGAAATAGAAATCTTTCTAGATGTCTTTACTGCCAATTTTGATTAATTTAATGCGTCTTAACCTCAAATTGGTGGAATGGTGGAATTTAAACATTTTTTGGTAAAGATCCTCTTTCCATTTCTTCACTTAGTGTTTCACTACATATAAAATAATGTAACTTTATATAACTTTCTTTAATCCAGCCAGCTTTAGTGGCCTCTTAGCATGGCTGATCTCTTATTACCAACTGCAGCACGTATCCATTTCTAATAACAGCCTCCATCCCACTCAGAAACCTGCTGTGCTGGTAAGAGCTGTTGCCAGGATGGTGCACAGTGCCAAGCCAATGGCTGTTGCCAGGGGGATGCCCATTGCTGCAAGGCAGCCAGCAAGTGCCAAGTCTAAGATATCTGCCAAAACTCCACCAGCACCAGGGATGGTGGGAAGAAATGTGGGTCAGAAGGTCAAGGTGCACTTCCAAAAATGGTATACTACCGTAAAATTAATGTCCAATACATGTAATGTCCAATAGAGTTTTTCATCGTATATAGTAGGGGAATTTACCGTTAACCATTTAACAGGATTTTACTGTAGCATTTTTACAGTCTTTTACCGTTAAATTCACGGTCATTTTTTACAGTGTGTCCTTTCCCAGGAATACCAGCTATAATTATTATTTGGGAATTAATTAGTCAAAATCTCTACCAACAAAAAACGAATCCCACGTGGTGTGACATGATTTGAGATTTACAGATATTTGCTTTATTATTGGCTGTTACAAAACTGTTTGTTTTGAAGTGTCCAATAACTGATATGCAGAACTGATTTTTAAATATTGTTTTGTTTCTGCGCTAGTGACATAATAGTAACTAAATGGTAACACTTTACAATAAGGTTCATTAGTTAATATTATTAGTTAACATGAACTAAGAATGATCAGTGCTTCTACAGCATTTATTGATCTTATTGTTAATTTCAGCATTTACTAATGCATTATTAAAATCACAAGTTGTGTTTGTTAACATTAGTTAATGCACTGTGAACTAACATGAACAAACAATGAACGATTGTATTTTTATTAACTAACATTATCAAAGATTAATAAATAATGTAATAAATGTATTGTTCATTATTAGTTAGTTAAGGCTGATCTCTTATTACCAACTGCAGCACATATCTATTTCTAATAACAGCCTCCATCCCACTCAGAAACCTGCTGTGCTGGTAAGAGCTGTTGCCAGGATGGTGCAGAGTGCCAAGCCAATGGCTGTTGCCAGGGGGATGCCCATTGCTGCAAGGCAGCCAGCAAGTGCCAAGTCTAAGATATCTGCCAAAACTCCACCAGCACCAGGGATGGTGGGAAGAAATGTGGGTCAGAAGGTCAAGGTGCAGCCCCAAACTCCTCCAGTTACTCAAAAACGTCCCGCAAAGCCGCTAAACACGACAAACAACAAAGAGGTCAGTGTGATGTCTGTGACAGTCACAACTTTATTAAATTAAAAACCTTTATGTTGGCTGTGTTGTACTGTTTATCATCATTTCACAGTTTTTGAGTCGATACGTTTGAAGGCTTTGTAGTGGCTCTCTCTCATTTTTTCTGGACTTTGATATGAAAGTGTGTGGTAATAGAGCCTTTCACCCCATGCTCAAGGTCAGGCAGTCTGTGTGAAAGCTGTTCATTAGACCAATTATTACCTCTAACAATGCAGTCAGGAGGAAATCAATAGCCACTGTCAGGGCTGTTTCAAAGCTTAGCTCTGAAAATCAATCAGTCCGGCTACTATCTGCATTCTCCTCCTCCAGTCATGTTCAGACAGCAGACATTTTCATTAGTTAATATTATTAGTTAGAACGAACTAAGAATGATCAGTGCTTCTACAGCATTTATTGATCTTATTGTTAATTTCAGCATTTACTAATGCATTATTAAAATCACAAGTTGTGTTTGTTAACATTAGTTAATGCACTGTGAACTAACATGAACAAACAATGAACGATTGTATTTTTATTAACTAACATTATCAAAGATTAATAAATAATGTAATAAATGTATTGTTCATTATTAGTTAGTTAATACATTAATGTTAACAAATGACACCTTATTGTAGCGTTACCAACTAAATAAGCATTAAACTATAACATAAATAATTGTTACATAAATGTTCTAATAATAATAATAATAATAATGTATTATTATTGTTATTATTATTATTATTCAAACATTCATAATGCACATTTTTGTAATACTTTTATTATTTCTACTACTATTGTAGTATTATTATTATTATTAAAATGTAATAAGGTATTCATAATTCATATTATTAATATAATTATTATTTAACTTATTGCTATGTGTCAAGGATTTCTATAATGTAAGCATGAATGGCTGTTATTTAGAGTTAATTATTACAATTATTAATTTTTGCATACAACACTTTAAAATGCAAAAATGTACATTAATGAAACGCGTAATTTTCCAAACTGAATTAATAAATACAATTATATTAATATAGAATATAATATAATATCCTCCTCTTCCATTGGTCAAACAAACAATAGATTGATCACTATTTTTTTGGAAATATATTTCATGTTACATCTGGCATATTTTTATCAGTACAACATATTGCCTATTGGTGCTGTTTCCACAATATAGATTGTATGTACAGTACATATAGTATTGCATATATAAGTGAGAGCAATATGTACATGATTAGATATCGAGGTAAAAGATTTCCTTTCTATGATTTCTCCTTTCAAAACAAGCCCATAATTCACCACCCATTTATGTATTCCATCTTCCCCATGCGACATCACAACATTCTCCTTTCATCTCTGTCTTTCCTGTGTAGCCGCCCTTTCTCTCCCTTCTTTCCTCTCCATAACCCGTCCTGAGATGAGAGGCACGCGAGCTTTGCGGGCCGATGAAGATAACAGGGTATCAGTCTTAATAGAGGTTGTGGCAATGCAGTCAGGAGGAAATCAATAGCCACTGTCAGGGCTGTTTCAAAGCTTAGCTCTGAAAATCAATCAGTCCGGCTACTATCTGCATTCTCCTCCTCCAGTCATGTTCAGACAGCAGACATTTGCCTATATCAGCAAGGATTTTTGTATAAAAAAAAAGCTTTAATTATATTTAGAAGAATGTCTGCGCCTTAAGCAATAATAGAACACAAGAACTTTTAGTGATTTTCTTTTTAATGAAGTGTTCATTATAAAAGAAATTACGTACTAATAAATGTCCAAGCTTGCTGTGATTATATCATTGAATTGTTTATTATCAGTTTTGTTATCCTCAGTGTGAAGAGGAGGCGTTCTACATGGAGAGGCTGCGGGAGCAGATGCGACTGAGGGAGCAGGTTATCAAACAGAAGGAACGGATGAGATCTAGACGGGCTGCAAACAAGAAGCATCTGCGGCAGGAGCGATTCCAAACTGATAGTTCCACCGGACACTGGAACAACAACCAGAATCAACAGACACAGCCGTGTGTCTTGGGTTCTTGCCCTCGGAAGGTTACACACCAGCAACCCTTCCATAATCCCCCTCACTGTCTCGTCCTGGAGCGCCATCCAGAAATCCAGCCCTTGCCTTCACAGCAGCACCAGCACCAGTACCAGGTTGTAGTACCCCCACTTCAGCCACCATGGCAACAAGCTCCACCGACACAAGGGAATCCATCAGGCCGTGCAGCAGGGCTGCAGCATAATCAGCCTCATCAGAGGGGCACAGACAGGGTGGTGTTACAGGGAATGGAGCAAGTCCCAGATCAGATGAACCAACTGTACAGTATAGATGAAGTCTGGCGAGGACGCAAGAGGAAGTGTGAGCCGAGAACTTCTGACGGGCCTGTTCCCACCAAAATTAGAGTGGTCAAACACCTCAGCCCAGTTGTAAGTACTGCACTGTAAAAAAAATCCGTAAAATTTACGGTAGAGGTTGCATTTGACAGAGTGGTACGGGCCTGCTGAAAGACAGATCAGCAAGATGCTACCCAGGGACATTGTTTCCGCTGTCAGTCTCATCCACGCTGACAATGTTATCTCTCTCCCTCTCTCAAGTATCAAGTATCTTTCAGGTGTTCAGAATTGGATGTCACCCCCCAAAGACGTGCAATTAATCTTTGGTGTGTGTTTGCAGGCAAGAATGTGTGTGTGTGGGCGTGTTCTCTTAATACCTGTAAATAGAGAGTTGCTAGTATGGCGGATTTGGATTGAAGAGCTTAGCCACAGATAAGGGAAATTAATTTTTCATCAGGAATAATAGCAGGCGTGCCAACAGGGAACACAAAGCAGGAGTGAGGGTGAGCGGGGAATTTGTCAAGTGTTGTCACCCCGGGATAATACTGCTTAGTGTGTGATTGGTGTAATGGAGGGCTGTGATTTCTATGGAGGGGGATTAATCACTTTACACTGTGTTGAGAGCAGCGGAATACAGATAGCACTGTTTCACTGCATCCGATCGTGCTGCTTTGATTTGGGATGTCCTTGGGACATGTTTATAGCATAATATGGTCTAAAGACGCGTTCACACTTAAAGCATCAAAACATGTGTATCCAGAGCAGTAAACCAAATTGGATTTAAATCTCCATACAATGGAACTTCATACTTGGATAACTACTAAATGCCTTGACTTTGCGCAAAAGGGGTTTCATCGTTTAATTCATCCCACTCAAAGCAGCTAAATGATTGTAAAGTGAAGATTTTGACTAGAAAGTATGCATTTGTAATTTGTATGGATTCACACTGGGTACAAACATTATGGCAACAAGTTTTATCTTTGGTTCCTATGCAGCTATTGCAGCTCCACACCATTTGGTGGTGCTAACATACTTAAACTGTTTTGCATTCTAATTAGTCTAACACATAAACTACTGTTGGAAAGTTTCAGTAGGATTTTTTAAAAAACTTTTATTCAGCAAGGAGGCATTAAATTGATCAAAAGTGACAGTAAATACATTTTATAATGTTGCAAAAGGTTACTGTTTCAAATAAATGCTCAAAGAATCCTGACAAAAATGTATTCCACAAACAGTTTCCACAAAAACATTAAGCAGCGCAACTGTTTAACACTGATAATAATGAAAAAAAAAATTCCAGCACCAAATCATCATTGATTACCACAAAAAAAGATTTCTGAAGGATCATGTAACATGGAAGACTGGAGTAATTGTTGCTGCAAATTCAGCTTTGCCATCACAGGAATAAATTACTTATTGAAATATATTAAAATTCACACAATATTACTGTTTTTACTCACCTTGGTGAGCATTAAAGATTTTCAGAAACACAAATAATGTTGCTGACTACAAACTATAGAATGGGATTGTACTAATTAAGTAATCAAATTAATCACATGTATCAATATTATAAAAGATTTGCCCCCCAAATAAACAACTACAAAAACATTATATTATACTGGAAGTTAAGTTGAAGTTAATAGTTAAAAATACTTGTCCCTTTTAGACTTGCACTCTGTTCATTTACTGCTTGTTTTCTTTAAAAAAAAAACTAAAACTAGCTTTTCTAATCTTTTTGTGTTTTATCCATTTGTTTTCTTTTTATTTATTATACAATTAACAAAAGTAAAAAAGCTCTGTAACACTAGCTTGCTCTACTCTTTTTTTTTATTCTATCCGTTTTCTTTTTATTTATTATATAATTTAAAAAAAGCCTTGCTACGTGTTCTGCGTTAAGCTAACCGAGACTTGTCATAGCACTTGCATATCATTGCTCTTTTGTTGATTTTGATTGCTTCCATTGTCCTCATTTGTAAGTTGCTTAGGATAAAAGCGTCTGCTAAATGACTAAATGTAATGTAAATGTAAAAATAGTTCAGCTCTCAAGACCTTTCTGTTGCACTCTATCTGTTTTTAAATGTGTATGTTGTATACAGCTCTTGGCACATTCTGTATCCGCTGCTCTCAGTAGGTGTTGTTTGGCAGTAGTAGTAGTTTACTGTGGTCTAGCGAAAACTTAAATGTGTAACTTGACTTGAATCTTGAAATATTTGCATTTTTATTGTGTTTTTGTTTTGTGTTGAATAATAAATTAATTGCATTGTGTTGACAACTCTAATCCTAATACATACAACACAGACTGTCCCATAGACCATGTGGGAAAAATCAATTATGTTCAGGTCTGTTCTCCTGCAGGAAATGCTGTGATGTTGTCTAACATCATAACATAGTCTGTGGGAGTGCCATTGTTGTACATCACTGTAGGCCAGTTGTTTTGAATGTAGGCCTGGGGATGCCCACTGCTTTCACAGCAGTGTAGTGGTCAGGTGTGACATTGAGCCCCAGCCAGCCGAGAGAGAAGCAGAGAGAGTCACGGGGACTCCTGATTTGTTTATGCTCATTAAGCTCTGAGGTGGGAGGTGGGACACTCTCGGCAGGACAACAGGAAGGTAGATGCAGCATGGGAAGGTCAGGAAGACACATGGAAGTGGACTGAAAATACACTGAGAGCTCAAGTCCATCTTTAGACCTGCATGCCACCATTGGGGATGGAAAATAACTTAATAAGAGGGGAAAAGATTCATATTAAAGGGATAGTTTGCCCAAAAATGAAAATTTTGACGTGATTTACTCACCTTCATGGCGCTCCAAACCTTAACACAAAAAAAGATATTTTGAACCAAACACTTGCTGGTAGCCATTGACTTCCATAGTATTTTTTTCCATACTATAATAATGAATCAAGACTTAAGTTATAACTGTTCCTTTCCTTTTTTTTTACATTCCTGTTTTTGTTGTTGTTGCTGTTGTTGTTTTTTTGTTTTGTTTTTTTTTTGTACAGAGTGTGAGTTGTGATCTCACACCACAGATGAGCGAAGAGACTAACACAGTGACTAAAACGAAGCCCAGAATTGTCACCTTCAGAATGCCTGATTCATCAACACCTTCATTTCTGCAACAGAGTCTCAAGTTAAATTGTCCCAAACAGGGAAGGGGATCCGGCCCAAACCAGCCCCAGGATGAGGTAATTGTGTCTCTGTCCTTATCATGTTGTGAATGTGGGCGAGTGCTCCACTATATTCTTTAATCCTTATAATTTATTGTCCATATTTCTGTTCAGTTTACCTATGGAACTTGTTAATTGCATATCTGGGAGTTTAAACCTCACATCAACTATTTCAGTGACATTTCATGGGCAACAAAAGGATACATTTTCAATAGTGTAGCGATATATGAAGCCCCGAAGTCACTGTCAAACCAAGCAACTTTCTGTTGGCCAATGCATCAAATTTTCGTGATCAACTTGAACATAAGAGAAATCTGTTTGGGGAACTTTTTCACTCATGCAAAACTGATCGCATGTATTCTTATTGAAATTAGGCTAGTGTGTTTCGCCCACGAAATTTTGCAGAGCAGTGGTAAATGTTACAGCATCTTCTGTCTGGATAGATGCCATATGTAATTTGATGGCATTGAAGTTTTTTTTTTTGGATTGTGTGTTCATGGATTATACTGTTAACAAATGTTTAGCTAACGAATCTTTAAAAAAAAAAAACGTTGAAAATTTTGAGTTTTGAAAATGTGTTCTAGGACCTTTATACAACGTATCTCATTATAAAGACTGTAAATCTATACCTCCCAGCTATGTTTTTATCATCGTAGAATTCTACTCTGATTAAGGTCTATAAGATCCATTGACCAGACTGTATGTCCGTCCCTTACAGCCTTGTTTCCATTAGTGTAAAGTTAAATATGGCGTCTACCCTCACAAAGGTCTGTTCTTTTGTTAGTCAATAGAGTCAAAAAACCTTGCGGCATCTCGTCCGTATTGAAACATCAGCAGACGCCAGAAGGGCAAACTAAATTGGTCGTCTCGGTGTGCGCCTGGCGCTCGCTGCAGGTTGTTGTTCAGGGGTGAGGTAGAGTCGGAGAGGGCCAGATGGGCAGTGCCCACTTGGTGCCAGGCAAACAGACGAGCAGTAGAGCGGGAAGAGGGGGGAGAGAATGGGCAAGGCTGCAGAGCTGGTGTCAGTTGAAGGGCTTTCTTCATCAACCGCTGGGGTCCATCTGAAAAACCTGCTGATGTCAGTAAGACCCATTCAGGTAGGTCAAATCCCCACTCCCCTCCCAACTCCACCACTCACTGTCAGGCCCGTCTACTCACCCTGGAAAGCTGATACGATCAGTGCAATTTACTGTGAAACAGCTTAACCCCTTTGTGAAAGTTAGTGCGGTTAATGACACGCTGTCCTGGTGCAGACGTTTGAAATAAAACGAGCAGGCAGTTTCACAAGATTGGCACTGCATTCTTCTGCTTTTGGGGTTTGTCTCCTTGGAAACATCTTCGATTTCTCATTGTTTGAAGTATCTTCTAAAATGGTTCCGGTGATGTCATCAAAAGTACAGTATGGCCGCTGGATATAAATGCTCTTCCATCTCTATATCTTAGTTTATGTAATTTAGTAAAACTGTAGGTTAAGTTTGTTAAAGGTGCAATAGGTGATTGTCTTCAGAAACATTTTTTGTTATGCTGGTTGAAAGTCTCTTCACATCCCGATAGCAATCATTAAGTTAAGTGGTCTAAATGTATTTATCTGTATTTATATATTCTGTGGAATGCGTAGGACCAAGAAATGTTCGTCCAGTCAAAACGCTCGGTCCGAGCGTTTTAATTGGCTTTCCTACCTGCCTGTCAACGTATGTATTAGCATACCTCTGCGCACCGGGTTCGCGCAGACAGGATACGTCATCAGCGCGTTCACGCACGCTGTGCAGACAGAGCGAGAATGGCAGACAAACATCAACAACCCGATCTTCCTTCCTGGTATTGTAGTACTTTTACTAACTGTACTATAAAGTTGTAGTACATTTACTAACTGTACTATAAAGAATGAAACATGATGTATCCCAGTGGTTCCCAATTCCAACCTGGGAAATTCGTTGAAATTTACTTCACATCGGAACATTCATTCACGGATTTGCGCTGCGCAGCGTCTTCACACACAGACGAAACTTACTAGAGAAGTGTGAAGTGTGACATAATATACCTCTGCAAATACTATTTAAATTTACGTCTCGCACACTTTAATGCCCTTTGTATGGAACATACATTCGCTCGCTTTGAACTGGAATCATGGCGGAATATTCGGTGATGTACACTTCCCAGGGCACTTACGGTCGAATAGAACAAACGCCGCACAGGCTAAAGTTAGCTTTTTCCAAGATCTCCTACTGCACCTTTAACATTAGGCAGCAGTCAGGGCAGGCACCATGTATAATTTTTGACAGAAATTAAAACGAGGCTGTAAGGATTAGGAATACAAGTACAGTGTGCTCAATGGATTTCTACAGTAGTTTAATAACATATTAAGGTTTTAGTAAGATGAAAAGAGAAGTTTCTAATGCTTAATGGCGATACTGAGTTTTTAGCAGCCGTAGTGTCATGATCCTTCAGAAATCATTCTAATTTGCTTACTTGCTGCTCAAGAAAATTTTCTTTTTAGTGTTAAAAAACAGTTGTGCTGCTTAATATTTTAATATTTTTGTGGAAACTGTGATACATTATATATATATATATATATATATATATATATATACATATACATATACATATATATATATATATATATAAATCTTACTGACCTCCAACTTTTGATCAGTAGTATACAATATTAATATAATATTAAAATAAAAAACAAATATTTAAAATATTAAATGTAAAAAAATAAATTAAAATTACTGTTGATTAATAAATAAATCCATGATAATTATTACAATTATCATACGAGAAAGCTAAATTAAGTTACAGCAACACAAAAACAGTAAAAAAGACATTTACTTTGAGAAATACTTTGAGGAAGAGGTGAGAAATGTGGCCACAAGTGAGACTAACGTTAATTAGAGAGACACAGAAACACTATCTGAAAGAAACAATAATACATTTTTAGAAAGAAAGTTAATCATGTTTGACCTAACAGTATGTTTCATCTTCTCTTCTAGTTTTCATTACTGATGTCTACTTTATCTGTTTTGAGAGCATGCCACAGAGTGCATTTTTGGCATTGATATGTAATTACTTGTAATGCACAAGCCTGTCGGATGGCTGAGCAGGAAGTAGGAAGCTCTGAGGATGAAGTATTCCCCCATAGTTCCCTATCCTGACTGCAGCCAATCACCTGCTGTTGCCTGGTCTGTTGATGTGCCTGTCTGCACAGTATGACTCTATCCCTGGTGTGCGCGGATCTAAAGGCTTGACGGGGTTGAGAGGCGTTCGGCTGTCATGTTGTGCATTACTGCACAGAGAGTGAGAGGTGATTGTTCACTCGCTGACACAGAGGCATCATAGCACTGCCTTGAGCAACGCTTGCACGGCAGTCAGCTGAATCACAGCTTTTTAATGTGTTTTGCTCAGTGTGTGTGAGTGGGTGTGTTTTCTTTCTTCCAGATTAAACAATTTAGCCCTTTTTCCTGTGGCTGTCACAGTGCATTATATTTGGTTAGCTGATATACTAAATGCTAATGTAGTAACAGTGTAATAACAAAACAATGATAATGAAATTAGTTTTGAAGAAAAGTAGAAATTACATGATCACTTATTAGCATTGTGTTATTATTGCATAAGATGTTAATCCTATTATTTGTGTTCTTAACACTCTTTTCACTTGTCTCATCATTTTGTGAGTGGAATAGTCTTGGTGAGATATGAAGGCATATCTTTGAAATCTGAATATGCACTTCCCAAGGCTGCATAAGGTTATAATTTTATAAAAGTCCACTAGAGGGTAGCCTTTGTCGACTTGTTGAGCTCTAGGTAAAGCTGAATACAGAAAGGTCAAGAGGGACAATTAGCTGTGCTGTAAGTTTTATGGATGTGGATATTTGATGGATTAATTTAAAACAATTAATTAAGCCATTTTTTATGTCAGTTTTGAACCTGGTCAAAAAACAGTATTTGTTTTCCTTTTGAATTCTTATTGTAAAACCTTCTTTTAGAGATGAAATTACTCATAATTCAATTTTAAAGATATTTCTATCAAATTATTAAAGCATTAAAGCAAGTGATAATGGCACTTTTGAAAAACTTTCTCTCCAATCAAAAGGTAACATCTAATATGATTTAAATGACCATGCATATACAGTATGTGGTATAATTCATACACAAATTTGAATGAAAACTTATTCTTTTTATTGTTTTTTTAGCCATTTTTTACCAAAGGTACAGCAAAATATACACTACTGTTCAGAAGTTTGGGGTCACTGAGATTTTTTTTTTAAGCCTGTTTGATCAAAAATTCTGTGCAAACAGTAATATTGTGAAATATTACAGTTTAAAATAACTTTTCTATTTTAATACATTTTATTATATATTAATAATATATTAATTAAAAATATATTTTCTAATTTGTTCCTGGGATGGCATGATCAAATCATTTTAATATGCTGATTTGGTGCTCAAGTAATATTTCTTCATGTTATCAGTGAAGACAGTTGTGCTGCTTAATATTTTTGTGGAAATCATGTTAAATTTTTTTCAGGATTCTTTCATTAATAGAAATTAATATTTAGCATTAATAGCATTAGCATTTATGTGAAATAGAAATCTTTTGTAGCATTATAAATGTCTTTACTGTCACTTTTAATCAATTTTATGCATCCTTGCTGAATAAAAGTATTAATTTCTTTTAAAAAAAAAAACTAACCCTAAACTTTTGAACGGTAGTCTAGCTTTCCATTCATTCTCCTTTGTTTTGGGTTTTGGAGTAGCCTATGTTTTTAGCATTCACTTGATTGAATTCACTGTTGATGATCAATGAAACAATCAGTGTGGGATTCATTTAGCAACATCCGTGGTGACAGGATGGGATCTACACAAAAGTCATTTCCAAGCATTTGCTAAACGTTAGGATCTATACCACCCACAGCGTCCTGCAGTGACCAAACAGCTACCTGGAATGTTAAAGCGAGCGGTTATTACATGCAACATTGCTTCTCAGTGGCCTCTAATGAGCTGGAGGTTTTATGATGTCACAAGCATTACAAAAACACCGCTGACCCTGACAGGCAGCAGGCCCACTGTCACCCAATAAAAATGGACCAAGAACGCTACTGGAACGTGATAATGGGCGCCAGCCCGACATCATTACTTTTTAATGAGTGTCCCTCAGGGGTCATACCTTTGATCTGACCTTTATAACCTTCTTTTGACACAGGTGGCTGTCAGGGGAAACCAACGCAGCGCTTTCATGTAAGTAGATGCCATAGTTTCCCAGCATGTTCCTGTTTCATTCATATTTGTTTGTGTTATTGGGTACCATATACCATGATGCTTAAGCCCTCTTTTTTTCCCTTTTTGTCTCGGCTGTTATAGACCCTTCAGTTCCGGCCTGAGAACGGAGTCTGTTACTGATCAAACCCATGTCAACTTCATAGTAAGACTAAACCACTGAACCTCTTGGAAATCAAGCCTTATCCAACAAAATGCAGAGTAGAAAATTTTCAGTGTTCTCACAGGTTTGGCAACGTTTTTGTTATGATGCAATATTTGCCTTTTTTGTGATTGTTGAAGACAGTGGTTTGGCATTTTGCTCCTTGGTTTCCATTAAATACCTACACTGCTTGCATGTTCCTGCGTGGCTGTTCATGTAATTTAGCAAGAAACCCTTGAATTTGTTTGTTCTTTGATATATTGATACTTTTATACAGTCACTCTTACCGATGTATTATTCCCCATAAATGTTTTTCAGTTTTAGTCAAGTTTTGTCTCTGTGGAATGTGCAGATAAAAATGACCTATAAAAACAAAGGTGACATCATGATGATGAATTATAGCCTGTTGACAACTGCCAGTAATGTTTTAATAAGCATTAAAGGTATAGTTCACCCAAAAATTCTGCCGTTGTTCACTCACCCTCAAGTTGTTTCAAACCTGCATGAATTTCTTTTCTTTTGAAGAATGTGGGTAACTGAACATTTGTTGGTCCCTATTGACTTCCATAGTAGGAAAAAAATACTATGGAAATCAGTGGGGACCATCAACTGTTCAGTTACCCATATTATTATTCTTTTTATTTGTATTTTGTTATTTTTTGCTTTTATTTGGTTCATCTTAGGTCAGACAGAAAGAAACTATAAGGTAAATATAGTAATATAATATGAATAATATATATATAGTTACCCATATTCTTCAAAAAAATCTCTTGTGTGTGTTTGTGATGAAAGAAATTCGTACAGGCTTAGAACAACTTGAGTGTGTAAATTATGACAGAATTTTCATCTTTCTGACAAAAGTGTGCCTAGGCAACATGTTTTACTCATGCAGATGTCCAGCACCATCTAGTGGCCAGTTTGCTTGATCTGTTTCAGTTAATTAATAAATTGGACTTATTAATAAATTTGATATATACTGTATATATATATATATATATAATTTTATTTTTTATTTTTTAAATGTTAAAGTTGAAATTTAAGCAGGCTGTTATTAGGCTGTTAATATTTAGTTTGGATTTTTAATAGTTATGTTTCATGAGCTTTGTGTTTTAACTTAAAATCATATAATTTTTCTTTATTGATTGTGCTTTGAAAAAGCTGTGAATTCTTGTTTAATCCCAATTCTTAAGTAATTTAAGAATTTGCCATTTTTAACCAACTCAAACAGTTATGTTTTCAAACACTGATGGAGATGTTGATTTAGCTTCCCCAAAAAAGAAGAAAAAACCTTCCATCTCGAATCACACAGACCACTGAAAGAATATGTGGTTCACTGCTTCTTAGATAAAACAAGACCGCCACGCCTATTGTGCTTGGTCTTTTGCTTGCAACAGACGTTTCATTCTGAAATATTTTCCAAGACGCTAACGTCTTGTGTTAGGGAATGTCAACATTTGCAGAGAGTGGCCCTGCTCTAATCCGGCAGACTGTGGGATAGAGAGAGGATTAGGGGCTAGTTTGTTTTCCTGGTCCCCTGGAATGTTCCTTTAGCAGTGCTTTTGTACCTGGGCCGGGCCCAAGGTCATCCCTCTGTCTCCACGCAGCTCCTTTTGTGTCTTCCAGCAAGTCTCAACCACACAGAGTCAACACCGCTCCCTCCTCAAAAGCAGAATGTGAGTGGAATTTCAATCCTTGTCGCAACACTCTCTAAATGTTACTTACTTTTCTCATTAAGCAATTTGAGTCCCCCTCCCCACCACCGCCAATGTTGTGTTTGAGTAAAATGTTGAGGGAAAAAGATCAGCATACCAGTGTATCTCCCGGCTTGTCTGCATCATTCATCACAGGTTTTGTGCCTGGTGTCTGATTGATGACTGATGGATTAACTGACTCAGGTGGGCAGTGTTATTGAGCTAGTCACTGCTTAAACTTGTGCCAAAGTTGAGCTTCATTGCTTTCAATTATCTTAGAGCTTTACGTGAATGGGCCTTTCTACATCTCTACATAAGCTCTTGTAAAATGAGTTGAATGGCCTTTCAATCGTCTCCATTCCCATCTACATCATGCCTAACGTGTTATCAGTTCTTCACCAATACTTGCAGTTTAAAACTCTGGTGTTTCTTTCTTCACTAAGACCTTTTTGTGTCTATTTTCTACATGAATCATATTTCTTCCAAGACTGTTCAGGTCTTTCAGGAATACGTTTTGCTCATGTCTACTGGGAGACTACAAAATTATTGATTTTTATATTTGGTGCTCCCCTAACATATGTTAGGCCAACTGCCACGGGAATGCACTAACAATCATGTCAAAGGTTACATAGGAAAGAACATTTTAATTAACTTTAATATTGCGCAGGTTTCCGTCTTTATTTTAGCTAATGATCTGCTATTTGAAAAGCAAGCTGCTTTTTATGTAGTGATTAAGTCAATGTAAAGATCTAAGGTAAATATGATACTTCATGTTGACAGGATGTTGGATTTAAAAATAAAAATAAAAACATTTCAAATACTAAGCATTTTAAACCTAAGGATAACCTTTCTCTGTTTCTATGGGATTTTAGGGGGGAAAATCATATAATAAGGAATCATAATGAAACCTGGATCACACAGTGTGACAGAGCCGTAAAAAGCCAGTAGATGTCGCACGACATCAGCTGTGTGAGATACTCTTGCTGCATAAGCATAATAGACACATTAAAAGTATCATCAAGCATCAAGGCATTTTGTTGTGATGTGTACCATAAAGTACTGGTTATCAGAACGGGAACACAAACACTTTGAAATTGGTGATCAGTGTTTTTACTTTATGAATAGACATTTAATAATAAGTTTAGTCTAAAGTCGAAAATTGAGACAGCTTACTAAAAAAAATTTCAAGGATCGAGGCCAAATGTTCATGCTAACAAATAGACTATGTCTCAGTTTTGAAGTGCATAGCATTTATGGACTTGTAGTATTCAATTATATATTTTGTTATCTAGTTCTTTGCTATTTCTAATCCAAGTTCTGAATTGGGTTTTCTATTTCTTAAAACTTTTAAAAATACTTTTAGCACCTTTTACGCGAGAGGAATTTATGGAGAGCTTGGGGGAGGGTCCTAAAAAATGTCGTTTTTTTTTTTTGTAAGCAGCGTATACAAGCGATTCAGTAAAGTTAGATTAGCCTATCAGTTAGTCCAAGTGAAAGAAGTAGACCGCAGCGAACAAAAGTCGCGTAGGATCCGCTACTTATTTACCACTTTCAAAATTATAGGCTGCGTATTCCACGTGAATAACAAAATGTTTCCTTTAAATTTCCTTTAAGGTCATCGAATAATTTGCACAATGCGTACCATGAATTTATTTTGAGTAGCCTACTTTTGTCAAGAAATGTACATTTAAACAAAAAGTGTTAGTGTAGTGATGAATACACAAACGTTGAAACAGTGGTCAAAACAATGACACTTGACATGCTCGACATAATGACATGAACAGTTCGTTGATACATCGCAACTGTTTAAATAAATTTAACTTTGCACTATTTCAAATAACGAAATATGATTCTGGAAATACTTTTAGATCCGTCAAAAATCTAATATACATATCTGTGTATAAAAATATAATTTTTGAGCGCCATCCTATGCTTATCCAATAAAATAGATCAGTCGGGTTGCACACTGTATACAGCCCTGTAAATTCATTGCTTTCTCTTATTTCGTATAATCTCACAAAAATGCGCAAAAACGGTCACATCATGCTTGAATCGGTGTGTAGTACGTTTCCAGAGACAGATGATCCAATACAAATAAATTATTCAATTAACACTTTAAGGCTTTTCTTACAGAAAATAAAGATACGTTTGAGTCTGGTGCCCACATAGTGATACTATAGCTGCAGTCTCAACTTAAGTGTGAAATCCCGAGTGGATGGAAAGAGTCTCTGTCCAGCAGCCAAGAGCCGATGTGAAACAGCATATCTGAGTACCAGTGGATACCGTCCTCCTGAAAAGTGACGTTTGAATCACGAGCCGGGAAAAGCCACGTCATCAGCTTGTGACTTAACCTGACCGGTGCAAAAGCCCAGTGCGCCCATTTGTGGCTCTCAATAACCGCGTAACACGAAGCCAGCACCCGATCCACTATTATGGTTCCGTGAGCGGTGACTGGCGCGTAAGAGCTCTCGTGCTCTTCAGAGTAAATCCTCTTCACTGTAACGCTCTTGAGGCTCTTGCCTGTTCCTTCCGACACTAAAACCGTATCTCCAGGCTTCACGTTGCTGGCAAATGTTGCTGTTGTCCCAGAACTAGCTGAGGCGTTTCCAACGAAGACGAGGTGCGCGGCTGTGAGGGTGAGCTTTGTAAAAGGCTCTGACGTCTCGATGACGATGAATTGCCTTCTCGTTGTCGGATCGTGGTCCATGAACATAATGAAGTCGCTTAATAAGACATTTCCCTCCTCGTCCGCAGCTAAAACCCGGTCGCCCACTTTAAGATCTTTGATGTGTTTCCTCCTCCCGCCTGCGAGTGTCACCGTACCAGATCCAGGAAAGCATCCCCCTGATTTAGCAGCGACTGAATTTTCTGAGATAGAAGCGAAGATAGACAACTTAGGCGGATATTTATAAAGCACTCCGCAAAATCGATGCATTGACACATGTTTTGACATGATGGTGCTGACATGGAAATGATCCAAACTCGTGTAGAGACCATAAAGAAGCAAAGGTTGAAACGCTTGTCTGGCCATTCTGGCTCCTGAATTAACACAAACTGATCAGACATTGTCATTTAAATTGAGGCTACAGACTTTGCTTCTCCCTGATCCCTTTAGTTTTGTTTAACTGTTTGCACAGGTGCAGAGATACCCACCCTGCCAATTGGACTTTTATTAGATTTCAATTAAATTTCAGTTACTATTTCAGCTGCTTTTGGTTCATTTTTTTAGTGTGTTAACAATAATTGTTTTCTGTTTCCATATCCACAAATTATTCCCTTGATAGCATATACTGTAAAAAATAAAAATATGCACAAGGCACCATTTGGAGTCTTGCCATAATAACTCTATAGAGACTGTCAAAACAAAAGGTTTTGAGGCACCTGAAATATTAATTTTCTTGATGTGTGAGGTGACAAAGGGTGCCAAGAGGTTCTCCAATTTGGCAATTTGAAAACCATCAGTAGGCCAGTCTTTTCACAATGTAACCTATTTGTTGATTTTTGGATATGTTTTTCAGAGAATAGGCCAACACATTAACACATACATAGAAACAAATATCTAAGCTATGCATCTAAATTAGCCTATCGCATAAGCTGTATGGTGAATGCATGTCAGTTATTGTGATGACATTGCGCTCACCTGCTTTGACAGAGCAGTGTATATGGGCTTTGGATTCGTAATAGACCCAGTCGAATCCTGCCTCCACTGCAAGTCTAGATAGCATCCCATACTTGCTTTTATCCCTGTCTGAGGTAGTTATGTCCACCGCCCGTCCCTCGTAGTGCAAAGATTCTTCGAAATGGTGACCATCCTCATCCCAGCCTTCAGTGACGCGCAGTTTCACACCTGGCCACTGGTTCATGACGGATATCGCCAACGAATTTAACTTGTCCTTACACCGCTGGATGAGTGAAAGAGACAGGTTGTCAGTATTTACAACACAGACCTTCCTTTTAAAGTGTGGAAGATTTACTGAATGTTCAAATATGCTATTAAAAAAAGCATGCGCAAAAGGTCTGTCGCTCCTTCTCTCCGAGTAATTTCTGCAACAAAAGTTGGAGTATCTGCGTTCATATCAGCAAACGACTGTTAAAGTGACGTTTATATTGTTTCTGTGTTGTCCTTACACCGCTGGATGAGTGAAAGAGACAGGTTGTCAGTATTTACAACACAGACCTTCCTTTTAAAGTGTGGAAGATTTACTGAATGTTCAAATATGCTATTAAAAAAAGCATGCGCAAAAGGTCTGTCGCTCCTTCTCTCCGAGTAATTTCTGCAACAAAAGTTGGAGTATATGCGTTCATATCAGCAAACGACTGTTAAAGTGACGTTTATATTGTTTCTGTGTTTTTTTTTTTTCACATTTGCTTGCGTAATTCTGAATATACCCCTGAATTGTCATCATAGATGTCATCATTTTAGAAACAGATTGATCCTTAACGCAGTACGGAGTTATTCATATACATCACTAAGCACATTGTCGGTCTGAGTTTGTGCGTAAAAAGATGTGTGCGCTCGGGAAATCGTTTGTTGCCATAGGTCAAGAGCGCAGACTCCAGACCGACCGATCGATAACCGAGAGGAGTAAATAGAGCTGGAAATTCAAGTTCTTTCTCTCAGCCTGTGCGGGAGCAATCAATTTTACAGAGACGTTGCCACCAATGATTCGCCTAACTGCTGACGTTGCTTTAATTAAATGTCAGTATCTTCTATGGCACTGTGAACATGTGTATTATTTTACTGTACAAGGGCAAGTTGCTTAATTTGTTGCTGGACATTGTCAGGGAAACGTGCACTGTATTTGGCTTCAAATAATTCTCTTAAAGCATTGTCATCAGAGAAAGCAGTCGAGCAGCTGATTGGAATAAGCGCGCTCACCACGGGAGCTAGTAATATCCAGTAGGCTACTAGACGCGCAAAATCAGTGGCAAAGATCACTTGTGACCCACATTTTCCATTAAGTACACAATAAAAGCAGGTCATGAGATCTATTCATATAAAGAATCGCAGATGTGATCTTGAGGAAACGCATTAATTGATAGGGCGCACCAGAAATATATATATATATATTACGCAATGCTTACGATGTGTGGAGGCGGGGTGTTTCGTGTATTTAATTTATTAATTTATTAACTGTCAAGGGTCTGATTGGAGAAAAGAAAAAACGTATGCTCAGCACATGCTTTCAACCACTAACACTAAATTATCCAACGGTGCCAATTTTGCGCTAATGGCAAAGCAATAAAATCCGAATGAGCGCTGAATGGTCATTTTGATTTAAATTAAACGGAATATTATGAATACTGAACAGTCAAAATACCAAAAATATAGCTCACGCGTTCCATGTAAAGTCTGTGATGTATGCAAATGTTCATATTAAGAATATCACTACAGCTCAGCTGTTTGATAAAAATGTTTTACGCTATACATGCACTGCAGTGCCGGACTTCCAACAGTTATAGTTTTACCGCGCTCTGCCAGTGTCTCCAAAGTACCTGGAAACCTGTTTAAATGGCCCGTCACAAGTTTTTACAGCCCAATGCAATATGAGATTTTATTGGAGTTACATCAATACATTTATTTTCTAGTTATTAAAAAAAAATTCTGTTCTGGCGCGTTAAAGAACACAATAAACCAATACACTGATCTAAAGTACCAATAATGCAACATCACAATTTTTTTTATTAATCTCCCCAAAAACATTGGAAACTCAAAAACCTTTTACAACAAACATGGGCATCCATTATTTAAAAGAGTGTAAGTCTGGGCAATTACGCACGCATGGGTCCATACCTTGGTCATCAGTCTGTCAGCGTTTGTGTTTTCCTCGTCTTTAAATATGATATCGGGATTATAGTTCGGAATCAGCTCTTTAAATCTCTCTGAATTCCTTGTGATTTTGCCTTCGTATTTGCCGCTGGCCCCGAGCGTTTTCTCGGCAACGTTGGGAATGAATTGCTTGTAAGCCAAAGGGGTTAATTTCTTTGGGTGTCTTCGTTTTCCATAACCTCTACCGGGACCACAGGCTAATCCACAAGGCGTCAGAAGCAGGCTGATAAAACACAGAAAAGCAATTTGCTTCAGATGCAGCCTTACGTCCATGACGTTAAATGATCTCCTCGGAAATGTAAAGTTTAGTCTCTCACAGGGTCTTCTCGCGCGTACCGGATGGATGCTGCCCAACGACCACTACCGAAGCAGGTGCAATAACGACCGCTCTCGATAGCCACTGACTGAGCACATTGGAGGCTGGCTGTCACAGCTAAGTGGGAGACGAAAGAGCGACTTAGTTTGACGGGAGGTAGGGTCAGACGCTTATGAGTAGAGGCAGTCTACCCATATGAATTACAGAGCAAATCTATGCCAGGGGGAGGGAGTCTATTGACTCGACGGAGTGCCGTCCAACTATGATGCCATCCAAGCAAAGACTGTCTCCATACCTCCTTCATTTCTGCAGAAATGACAAAAGCATATTCTCACGTTGCCATGGTCAACTCGAGTTTACAGGATTTCATGTGACAGAAAATATCGGTTTCAAATAAGCGGAGTGTTATGAAAATGATATTTTACAATATGTGGTATATCAGAATTGCATTATTTCAAATCAGCCCTTTTATTGGTTTTAGTGCACCCTTTTTTAACAGATTATATATTTCTTGAGGTTAATATGACAAATTAGACATCCTTTTGTAATTAAAACCAAATCCTTGTGAAAAATGAAATGACTCCTTGTATCCTTGTGCTGTATTTCCGTTCCTTCCATTCCTTCCCAATTACTTTTTATTTAATTTTTTAAGAAACTTCTCTTCAAGACTGGTGTAGACCTCATGAAGCTGCTAACAGAGGCACAGGACCCAAAATCTGTTGGCCTATGTATCCTTTGTACCCATCCTTTTTCTGTTTGTCTTTGGTAGGGATTAATCTGGGCATCCAAAGTCCAGTCATACATTTCTGTCTTGGAGTTAGAGTTTAGATCTTGTGTGATGATGACATCTGAAAGATTAGCTTAAATTACAGACTCCTCCTATTTACTCTTTTGTCTTTATGCACTAAAAAGGACAACAACAAAAAACCCTAATAGAATTGCTAATAGAAAATATTGTTATAAGGTAAAAGTTACCATCAAGATGACCATAATTCATGTAATGTTCTATTGCTGAAAACTTTCTTGTGTGTTAAGTTTGTTGATTGTATGCACTGTTGTTTGTGCTGCCTTAAATATCTCAGCATCTTATCCGACTATCAGATTTGATCTGATCTCCTTTGACCCTCATTGATGGTATTTTGTTTTGTGGAGGGGCTTTGTTGGTAGGCAAAGTGAATGAGTGGTGCATCTCTGAATTTATAACACCTACCTGGTTTTGACTTTCAAGGGCTTCTGAAAATTGGCATGTGAGTGAGCAAAAACTCACCCTCTTGCCACTCTATGATTTGACCCACAGATGACTCAGTTACACTTGAGAACACAAAATCCGTTCCACTCTTCTTAAAATTAATTGGCTAAACTGTTTATTTATGCAGCGTTCAGGCACATATTTATACAACATTTTCTGTCTTCATTTGCTGAAACAAATCTATTTAGGTGATCTGAATATATACACAAATAGTTTATAAGAGGTGTATGTTTATAAGGATCTGTTAACAGGATATGTTAGACTATGAGATCAGTTCTGAAACAGGTGACTTTCAAGTGTCCCATGATAAAATGAAATGGCCATTTAATCTCTTCAAACAGAAATCATAAGTAGTATCTTGAAAAAAACTTTAATAAACTTTGATTTTTTTATGTTTAGATGCTCAACTTAAAATGAGATAAAAGAAAATCTATTTGTTTGATATCCAGTGCTACACAACAGTACACATATACACTTCATTGTCCTCTTCTTGCAAAATATATAGTCCCACAATCACTCTTAAAAGGATGAGGTGACCTTAACTCAACAAAAGCTCAATTTGTTAATGAAACCATTCCTTTTGATTTAGATGGGATGATGGTGGAAAAGGACATCCTTACATTTGGCTGTCCTGACAGCTCTGAGTGAGACTTGT
Source organism: Sinocyclocheilus rhinocerous (assembly GCF_001515625.1). Classification (NCBI taxonomy): domain Eukaryota; kingdom Metazoa; phylum Chordata; class Actinopteri; order Cypriniformes; family Cyprinidae; genus Sinocyclocheilus; species Sinocyclocheilus rhinocerous. Next base: position 81,832 of record NW_015639526.1, on the reverse strand, counting down.
TTTTAAATGAACCGACACAAGGGTTATGCTCTTCTAAGTTAGGACTGAAATCTCAGCTCCCTTTGAAAAGACAAACTTTTGAGTTGCAATATGTACAGACCAGTAGGCTAGTCCAATAAATCAGACAATATTTTGAAACAGCAGAGTTAGTTCCCCCTTGTGTCAGAATTTTTCAATTAATTAATCAATTAATTACATTTCTCATTTTTTAATATATATATATATATATAAATATATATATAATAGTAACAAAAATAGTATTTTAATGTTTTAATGTATATGCTATGTATCAGTATTCTATATGTTATATATCAGTGTTGTATCAGTCTGTTGTTAACTGTATCTACAACCATATTGTTTAACTTTTCCTTCGTCACAATATACTATATACAATATAATATACAATAGCAAGAATTAGCATAATAACTCTAACCTTTGAAAATACAGGAATTCAAGGGAAAACTTTATCTGTGCATCACTTGTAGTTGTTTGCTGGTTTATGTGAATACTCAGTGCCGACCATCCATCTGGTCAGGTCTGAAAGGCATACTTGAACCATTCATTTTAGTCCTTTAAAATACCTGTGGACAGATGGGTCACTGGACCAGTTAAGCTGTTTCGGATAGCTTTATTCTAGTCAAAAGCCAAAAGGCCATTCGCATCCACAGGAAATACCTGGCTTTGCTAATGGGAGGCCTCCTTTTAAAGTTTTGACGGACCCTTGTAAATGTTATGGTCTTCCAGTATCTGGTGGTGAGACTTGTAGGGGTTTCTGACAATGGTTACAGGGACCCTTTGAATGTGCAGCGCAATGGAGTTCTAATAATCTGAGATTTGTATGCTCATTTTGTAAGGTTGCGTGACTTGGACCTATGAATGAGATCTGTTGCTTTCTTTTTTTATTCCATGAGCTATAAACATTCAGTACCACATTCAAATAAACAGTTCACTATCTGAGTATCAGATCAGGGCTTAACATTAAGAAGGGCCATTACGTAAGAATTTCAGGACCGTTAACAATACTAAAGATTATCGGTACCATATCAATTATCAGTCAGCATTCATTGTATTGGCCAGTACTGAATATTTAATTGTCCATGCTCATTTCATATGTATTTTCAATTAGATTACCTTTGCTGTCGTCTAGCACTTACTTCAATTTAGTTTTTAAAAAGACTGATACTGTTATTTAATAGATAATTAAATGTAATCTTCAGCAAACCTCAAAAAACGAATGTCCATATTTCATACAGTACAATGAAAACACTACAAACTAAAATTAATAATTTAAAAAAGTGAATTTAGGCACTATATTGTATATGAAATATAAATATATTTCATGTTGTGGTGCCTAAATTAACTTTTGAAATTATTTAGACAAAAATATATAACAAATTTAATAAAGTTTTTGTATTGGAAGCATCATAATAGGTTGAAAATTGTTAAAACATTCAGTAATAGTGTGCATAAATGTTTAAGATTGACTTGGAGCAGTCATGGGTAAAAAAAAAAAATAATAATAAAATTATATATATATATATATATATATATATAGTAATTTTATTATGAATATAAATGTATTTCAGACACATACAAATATGTTGCTGATATTTATTTATTCATTTATTTAATTGTATTTTTTTTGTCATGAGGTCAATGAAAATATTGGCAAGGTATGTAAAAATCTGAATTACTGACTTATAGCTAGCATACAAATAATAATAATAATAATAATTCAAGGCTCAGCCCTGCTTAGCTTCAGTGGGTAACCAGTCTTGGGCTACAGGGTGATATGGCTGCCGGCAAATCCCTTACTATTATCCCTATGAGTATAACTATAGCTGTCTGAGATTAACTAATGAGTTCCTAATGAGAATGGCATTATGTTTGTAAAACGGAAGCTCTGAAACTGAAGTTCTGTTGGTGAATCAGCATACATACAATATCAATTCATTTGTTCACCTGGCACGCAGACTCACCGCTCTCCCTGCCAAAGCGGGTCTCACTACTAATGAACGCTCTGGTGCCAATAAAGCCCTCTAATTCACTCATCTTTCTACCAGCATCGCTCTGGTGACTCAGTGACATAAAATATGGATGGACAGAGATGCCCTGTAACTGCTGCATTGTACTGCCATTTTCTTGGCCTAAATTAGATTAGCTTTGTTTTCTTTCTTAGCTTTATTTGTGTGATTTCATAAGAACACTAAAATAATAAAGACGAGCCTGAGATGCGTTTGTATGATTGGCACAAAACTAGCTCAAACTATGAAATCATCTTTTTTTGCATAATTAAATGTCCCTACTTGAAGAGTAAAAAAAATACATATTCCACACCTCCTACTGTTTCTATCCTTTCATGGTTTATTAAATGAAGAACACAATCAAATACTAATAGGACTGAGGTGCTATCTGAGAATTTCCTCTCCCACCCCTCAGGCCTGAGGTTCCTGGAGTTGAGGTTTGCACAGGAAAGCAGTTACCATATTCACATGTCTCAGTAATTGAGAACACTGCTTGGCAGCCCATAGTGGACTCTTAGACAAATGTGTCCAATACTCCCTAATTCGTTGGTGAGACATCGGGCAATCTATACTTAGAATGTGAACTGAATGAAAACCTCAAGAAACAGTAGGCCTCTCTGCCGCGGATTTCGTCGTTTCTCGCTCAACAATGAACAGAGGTTTTGTTCCACTGGATTTGTTGTCGCTCCCTTCCTGCAATAATTATCAGGACCTTTTAATAAATAAACTTGACCATAGTGTCCTTCATGTACTGCACAGCACTTGCTTTCAGACATTCCTTTACTATATGAAATGGAGACACGGAGGCGAGCTTGCTAGAATCGAAAAGTTTCATTGAATCAACCTTTGCTCTGTTGTTCCTGCAATTCAATTTGGCAATGATGCTCATTTGAAGTGATTTTTTTGTCTTCTTTCACAGAGCAGATAGGAGAGAAATGGCTGGGCAAGTAAATACGGTGGCTGGTTTCTTATACTACTCTCTTATAGAAGAGTAATTGGTAAATCCCGTTTGCTAGCATTAGAACGATGCATTTACATGTTTCGGGTTGAAAAACTTTTTTTTTTTAACTTTTGGAATAGAAAATGAGCCACAGATCTCCTGACCTCAACAGATTGTTTTCAGTCTAATTACAAGCAACAATGAAAGAAGATTACAACTGGAGGAGGAATGCTAGAAATTCTCCCGTGCGAGGTTAAACCAATGCGTTAAGCTGTTGCGGTGTGATGCTTTTTACCCCAATAGTGAATTTAGTACAGGTTTGCTTATTATTTGGTATACCAAAGTGCCATTTGGTTTGATTGAACATCACCTCATGCTTGTACTGTATATCACAAGCTTACAGTTTAGATATTCATCACATGTTTATATTGTACTGAATGTAAAGAAATCACAGATATCTTTAAATGTATGTTACAGTATGACTGTATCATCATTAGTCATAGGTTAATGCTAAATAAACCCATCCTTTCCTTTTTAAACATGGAGATCTCACGGAGTCATCCACCACAACTCGAGCCATGTTGAGTCTTGCCTTTGTCTATCTGGGTCAGATGGCAGAATTGTAACCTTAAAAATTACAATCAAACTACCTTAAGAAAACAAGGAGGCGAGTTAGGAAGTCAAGAGACATGTTTTTTGCCACCATGACTGAATTCATTACTCATGTGTTTACTACTGAACTGCTGATTTTTTAGGATTATTTTATTGTTGGAAAAATGATTATTATGCATGCACATGTGCATTTAAAGTAGTGTAATATAAAAGTAGCTTAATTAGTGCAATAATGACCACTTGTAACACTAGTTCTCAACCAGGGGGGCCGGGGCCCACTAGAGGGCCTCAGCTAACTTACAGGGGTGAGGGGCTTCAGGAAGAGTTAGAAGTATTTCAATTAATAAATTATTATATTTTAAAATTGGACCCAATAATAATAAACTTGTAAAATGCAATCATATTTATTTATCTTCTTATTATTGTTCTTAATATTAAAAATGTTAGAAATAATCAGCTTTGTCATATTTACAGCAAGATACCTACAATATCTTATCCTATAACTAGTGATATTATGTTGTGTTGCACAATATAGGGGACCTTCGAATCAAGAAGGTTGTGAGACTTACAAAGTTATGTAAGCTAGTAATATTTACATAGTGAGTCTGCCTAGAGATCACTTTTCCTTGTTAAAAAAACTGGAATAATTCATGTGGTGGTGAGATACTTACTGTTTTGAATTGTCCAGCCAACAAAAATAACACCACTGCAAAATTTGTAAATATAATTAATTTATGGGTTCAGAAGGAAAACATGAGGAAAAACTGAGTGTGCATGTTTAAAGACATGTCAGGGATGTGTGATGCCAAAATGCTACCGATAAACATCTTCACAGTGTGAAACATTTCCTTGATATATTGTATTGTGGTCTATGTAATGTGCTGCAGCAGTGGATGCAATCTATGTTAATAATATGGAAAAATCATTTGGGAGCGAACAATGTAGTTCCTAAAGGGTGTCTAATGTTTAGACTGCAGTATATAATGTGTTACAGAAAGGTTGTCTTCAATGTTGAAGAGGTAATCTCAGGTCATCGATGGTTGCGGCTTTCAGAGACGTGACCTCAGGGCTACAAAACATGAATGTAGTAAACGATAAAGAATGCAGGTAAGAGCTTATGTTTTCTAAGCTACATAAACGAGCCTGCTCCCAAAATGATTTCTGAATTAGTCCGAATCACGATCATGTCACCACCTCATTGTTTAAATGCATGATTTAAAATGGATGCCCAGGATAAAGCAATCTGAACAACATGATTTACTGCTGCACTATGTATAAAGTCAACATAAGTTGGATAGAACCTCATTAATGTTTTGTAATGTTTGCATGATTTGTCTCAGCCTGTTAGAAAAGGGACTAGGCATGACATTAAAACATGTTACAATGGAGAATTGTTAAAGGGAAATGTTTAGTTGGGATCACATTTTGCACAAAGCTACTTAAAACGTGATTAGACAAGAAGGCCTCATTCACAGACGTAGTTATAATTGCAACATGCTCACGGTGGCTTGGCTGAGCTTTAGAATCATTGTGTTTTGAGGCTAATTAGTGCTGCTTTAAACTTCAATATGACATTTTCAGCTAGACTTTATCATCTTGATGTGACTTTTTGATCTTGTTATTGAAAATATTGTATGCGGTATGTCATTTTGTTCTTTGTGGTTTTGACCGTGTGGAAACGGCTCAGTGAGACCCAACGTTAAAATACATGCTCTGACATCAGTGGGAATTTGAAGTCATTAAAATAACTTGTGAAAAAGAGCGGTGCGAAGCCCGTGAACTGAACGACTAACAAAAGAGGATTTTAAGGGAAATGTGTACAAGAATTAGTCCTAACTCTTGCTTGCTGGTCACTAATAAGATTTGTCTCTATTTCTTAATCTTTTTGCCCAGCCACATTTCCATGGATCAGAGTGCAGGACAAAATGCTCTAAACTGGATAACCTCTCACCTCCACAGATGAATGGATTCTGAATAACATCAGGTACACTAGTAGTCTCTTAAGGTCACCAAGTCGGCATTAATTTAACCAAAAATACAGTAAAAACAGTAATATTGTGAAACATTTTTACAATTTTAAATCTATTTTAATATATTTGGAATTTTTATTTTTTTCCTGTGATGAAAGAACTGAATTTTCAGCATCATTACTCCAGTCTTCAGTGTCACATGATCCTTCAAAAATCATTCTAATAAGCTGATTTGGTGCTCATCTTATTATTATCAATGTTGATAACAGGTGTTTTGTGGAAACCGTCATACAACTTTTTCAGAATTCTTTGATGAATAGAAAATGCAAAAGAACAGCATTTGAAATAGTTTTTTATTTTTTTATTTTACAAATGTCTGTCAGTTTTACTGACCCTAAACTCTTAAACGGCAGTGTTATATTTAAATATTACAGCTGTTTTCGTTTCATACACTTTCTTTGTCAACAACAGCATTGTTCTTCATGCCTTTTAAGCAGTCAGTGGTCAAAATCATTAATAATTCTCTGTTGATAAGTAACTGAAAGCATATTATGTGCTATTTGTGACGTCACAAGTACTCATCTATAAAGAAGTTGTCATGTTGAGTTCATGTTGAGTACTGTAGTCTCAGTCTCAAAGGCTGTGGACAATCTGTGCCAAACGACTGGCAACTTTGCCCAGTCCTTACCACTGTTTCTGGACACCAGTTCTACAGAAGGCAGTAAAATATTAATCAAAACTGTCCGATCAATAACTTCTCAAAGGCTAATAAGTGCTGTCATATTTTTGTGATATGTGGAGCCCTCCATCATTTAGAGCGTGCCGAGATTTATCGAAAATCCATTGTGAGGACAAGAGCATGAGGTAATGCAGCACTTAGTAAATGAAGTAAAACCCAAAGTCTACTATTAAAATTTATGATTTGTATTTAATTCACAGAAGTCGCATCACGTCTGTTCATTTGAACTCTTTCAACCTGGTCTGCTTACCTCTGTGCGGTCGCCGGCATCCATCTGATTTGAATTGTGCATGTTTTATTCACTTGCGGTGTATTTCACTCTTGGTCCTGTCATCATGAAACAAACTGTGAATGCAGTTATGTCATTTTCTGTCCATTAGTGTCATATGCCATATCATATGGAACAGAAATGGAGGCTTAACTTTGGCTCAGGGCCTGGCCTCGCTGTCCATTATATTGCTCATGAATAGTACAATAGCTCTGGATCTTAACAATATCTTTTCAATATTAAATTACATCTCTTGGAATTTGGACCAGTTTGTTTTTAGCATTTTTGTTATTCCATTAGTCTATTGTACTATTACTATCACTATTTATTATGCTATTTCACAAGAGAATGATACATCGGTATCGATTTTATTTTACGCTATTCTGTTCTTAAGTAAAAGAAACAGTCATAGAGAACCTGATTAATATCGCCCAGACAGATGTAATATTTAACTTTTTATGGATCCTGATAATTACCCACAATACTCTGCTCCAGTCCCTCAGTCACTTGACTTGATCCATCACTCATTTGAAGTGTCTCTTTAACACTCGCTCATAGTTCATCTGCACCCGTATTCAGGTGTCAGGCTTTTTTGGGTCACCTTGTGGATGGGAACCAATTTGGAATAGGAGAAGTAATAAAAAATAACAGCCTATCAAGGATAGGAGCTTTATAGCAAGGGTGGCGTTACCTTCAAAAGCAGTGTACACTTATAAAAATAAAGGTTCCAAAAGGGTGTTTTTGCAGTGATGCCATAGAAGAACCATTTTTGGTTCCCAAAAGAACCTTTCAGTGAACAGTTCCTAAAATAACCATTTTGAAGAACATTTTAAAAATCTAAAGAACCTTTTTCGACTATAAAGAACCTTTTCTGCATTTGAAAGGTTCCTTGGATGTTCAAGGTTCTTCATAGACCCATTGATGCCAATAAAGAACCTTTATTTTTAAGAATTAAAAATAAAGGTTCCAAAAGGGTGTTTTTGCAGTGATGCCATAGAAGAACCATTTTTGGTTCCCAAAAGAACCTTTCAGTGAACAGTTCCTAAAATAACCATTTTGAAGAACATTTTAAAAATCTAAAGAACCTTTTTCGACTATAAAGAACCTTTTCTGCATTTGAAAGGTTCCTTGGATGTTCAAGGTTCTTCATAGACCCATTGATGCCAATAAAGAACCTTTATTTTTAAGAATATAAGCCAAGATATGCCACCATTCAAAAGTTTGGATTCAAGATTTTTTATGTATGTATTTATGAACAAAATTAATACTTTTGTTTAGCAAGGATGCATCAAATTGAACACGGGTGACAGTAAGTACTTTGATAATGTAAAAAATTCTGTTTCAAATAAATGCTGTTCTTTTGAGCTTTCTATTCATCAAAAAATTATATTTTAGTCATAATCATATTTTCCACAAAAATATTGATATTGAACACAACATTGAAATGTTTTTTTTAGCAACAAATCAGCATATTAGAAGGATTTCTGAAGGATCATGTGACACTGCTAAAATTCAGCTTCGCCATCACAGGAATAAATTGCATATATTATATTATATTTAATATATTTACAGTAGGAAATTTACAAAATATCTTCATAGAACATGATCTTTACTTAATATCCTAATCATTTTTGACATAAAAGAAAAATAAATAATTTTGACCCATACAATGATTTTTTGTCTATTGCTACAAATATACTCCAGCGACTTCAGACTGGTTTTGTGGTCCAGGGTCACATATTATTATATTATGTTGTGTTATGTTATGTTATGTTATGTTATGTATTTTTACTGTATTTTTGATCAAATAATTTGATTAGTGAGCATAATAAAAACATTTAAAAAATCGTACTGCCCTCAAACTTTTAAACAATAGTGTAAACCTCTTAACTTATTCAATATAAACCTTTAAATGATAACTGCATGTATACTTCTAGATTTCAATCTACATCTTTGACATGATTTTTATTTATTACAGTCTGGCAATGGTAATATGAACAGACAGAAAAAAGAAAGTGAGGATTAGGTGTCTGCTATCTGTCATCGCCAGGTTAACTTCTTTATGAATCAGTCTCCCCAGGCTGTTTTCAGAGCAGAGAGGGGAGCATGTATATTTAAGCTTGTGCCGCTTTTTAAAGGAAACTTTTGCCGTGTTAACAAGGTCATTTTCATTACTTTGCATTTTTGGAATACCTAGTCAACAGAAAGACTTGTGCAAATAGCAGGTGACACACTGCCACAGTCGTTAGGACGGCTAAATGCCTTTTGAGTTTTCAATGCATTCGGATTCCCACCACTGGGAATGCTAGCACTGAGCATGTCAGATTAATAAATATTTGACAGTGTGTTTTTTTTTTCTTAGTCATGCCAATAACTATTTGTCATCAATGAAGCCGAAGAAACCAGGTCACAGGCAGTAGTAAAGATGATTTATGACAAAGTAACAGTCAGTCCTGTTTTAATGATTCCTTGGCCTCACGCAAGACAAGAAAGCATTGATCTGGCTTTTACGACAAGTTAACCTCTCAGGAATGAGTGTTAATAGATTTTGAAACAACTATTAATAGCAAATAAAACATTTATGGCCACAGCATTTTATGCACAGAGCAAAAATCAATAGATCTTTAATGAAATTAAGCTTGTGCAACTATTAACAGCAGTTTCAGAGATGGATTATTGTGGTTAGGATTTGCCTGAGTGCTTACTGACTCAAATGTGAAAAAGGTTGCAATCCCGTTTCGAAATGAATCTGGTATACGAGAGAAAGAGGGAGCAAGAGAATAGTCGCTAGCAGATTGTTGCATCTGGTGTTGGCCTCTCTTGTCACTAAAATGCCAGTCCTCACGGTTGCCATGCCGCTGTATCAAAGTGGAGGATGGCGCATGGGAAGGATTGTGGGAATGTAAAGCTGCACAGCAAACAGAGGGTCACCCAGCCGGATTCAAACAAACTCGTCTAGCACTCCTATTCAGTCAAACGTTCAATCAGTCACCATGGATACCTTCTCTTCTAATGAGTTACAAATGTTTCAGTTGATGTTGATTGAATTGTTTTACCAGCCAAGGATGTTTATTGGAGTCACTGGGATTTGAACTGGCTGTGATGGATAAGCTTTTTCCATTGTTATTGGGTTTTTAGCATTTGTAATATTAGAGAAGTTGCAGTGTAATTCGTTTAAGTTCTCTTTCTTTCTTTCTTTCTTTCTTTCTCTATACAGAAAAAGCCTTGTTTAAAATCTAATTACACTGAAAAAAAAATTAGTGTAGAAAACAGTTTTCACTCAGAAATTGTAGTTAATTTCACAAAAAAAAAATATTTAAAAAAATAATGGCAAGTAAAAATTCTTGTTCTAAAAAGATTAAAATAGTATTTCTTGTAAAACATACACCAATAATCTTTATTTGCAACCTCAAAAAAGTGACAGTGTATGCATTTTGTCATACTTTGCTTAGTCATAAATAAGTTGATGTTGATAAGTGTTCCAAGTATACAAATACACTATTAAAAATAATTTTAAAAAATTAAATTATTGGAGTATGTTTTACAAGAAAATACTCTTTCAGTGTTTCGATTTCAAAATTTCATGCTTAATGTGTTACTTGCTATTTCTAGGTAATTATTTGTGAAATTAACAGCAATTTCTTAGTCAAAATAGTTTCCTAGTTTTTTCAGGTAAATCCTACACCAAATTGTTTTCAGTTTAACTATGTTTGTGACCCCATTAAAGGTCTTCAGTTTGTGTTGACATCTGCCTTTTGGTTTCATCTTGGAAATATTATCTGTAAAAAAAAATAAAAAAAAACCTTTCTGTTATTGAACATTTAGTCAGATTTAGCCCTGTCAAAACTGTTAAAAATTACTCTGCTCATTTAACCCAGAATTTCTTCCTTGGTGGCTTGTCTGTCACCAATTATATCTCTCTGTTTATCCTTTGACAAGTTAATTCACATGCATGTGGACCGAGGTGAAGGCTTGTGGATCTTTCCCATCACACTTAAAACACAGCCGACCACCCTCTCCCCTCTCAAGTAGGCTTTTCACAGAGGCTTTAGGAAACTGTTTAAGGTATTTGCTCTTTTTTTCATCTATTCAACTGCAGCAGGCAAATCCTGGGAGGCAGAACCTGTTGATATCCCAAAAGGGGCTTATATGACTCATCGTAGCCTAGATGCAACATGCTTGTTATTTGAACAGCTGCATCTCCACTCCACACTTTTATCAGGCCCATTGTGATCCTGCCATCCTGCGCTTTTCCTACTTGTTTCGGAAAGCTCTTGACAAACCTACCAAAAATTGGTCATATAATAGACGGCTAGACAGTTTTTTGGGTGGAGGCTCAGTACTGAGGTGATTGTGATTCTCATTGCGCTTCAGTTTTTCGAGATGAAGATCTGGTGTTGGTGGACTTCATTCAGCATTATTCCCCTTAAAATCACTTGCACTAAGCTATTATTCAAGGTAAATGATCTAATGTTTTTACATAAACATTTCAGATGTGTACATTTAAAAAATGATAATGTTGAAAGACTGCAGCTGCCCACAAAGAATAGCTTTTTTTCCCTCTTTTTTTTCCCCACAGGGCAGCTTGATGGATGATGCACACACACGTAACTCCTCACACCTCATCTGGCCGAATGCATTCCTCATGCAATTAGTCCTTCTGAAGTTTCTTATTAGTTGGATCTCCTCTTTGTGGATAAGTCCTTTCACTGAACTGTCACAGCTCCTGGACAAGCCTCTCCAATCCACAGCCATTTACAAATGAATGGGGCACCATGCAAACCAAACAGAGCACATCCTTTTCCTGCTCTTTCACATCTTTGGAGAAAAGGAGGGGGGAAAACTCAATTTGTATTTGCGCAGACCATAAACAAACATCGGTCAGATCAAATGAGACATTCAAAGCCTGAAGAAAGGTCAGAGAGAAAGGGGAGGGAGAGATAGAGGAGGGATTGAAGGAGGTGCAGAATGGAACTCTCCCAGTGCCAATTCACAAGCTCAGGGCTTTTATGAGGGTGTCAGTTCTGTTGTTAGACTGACGATGTAGAGAAACAAGTCAATGTGAAGGCGGAGGACAGCATACCTTCCACAGGTACCTGCAATGTGACTGTCAACTAATCAGTACCTTTAGAGACAGCCGAGGCCACAGCGAAATCACCTTTCCCGCATGAAACCTAGAGCACCAGTGGCACTGCAAAGCTTTTTATGACAAACAGAGAGTTTCTTCAAAGAGAACTCAATAAAAGCCCTTCATATAACTTCAAGTTCAAGAGATGACTATAGCTATATACAATTAATGAATAAAATAAAATAAATCCTAATTTGGAAAGACGATAAAAAATATGGATTGATAAATCATTCTATCATTCTAAATCACATCTATCTGTGTATGTCAGTCTATCTATCTATCTGTCTGTCTGTCTGTCTGTACAATATAGAACATTTCTGCTTTTATTAAATTTATTAAACTATTTATCTATCTAATCTTAAATATATTAATCTATTTATCTTTGTTTTAATTAGAATTGGTTTACATTTAAACATAGGATCATTTTTGGCTTTAGATCAAAAGTGAATTCATAGCTGACTAAAAACTACTTTTCCCAAAACTCTCAGCAGTGGATGACATCACTCTGCGTGTTTGTCTAAGTGCTTCAGTCCAGCAGCCGATGGCTGTCACAGTCTCCTGCCAAACACACTCCATATTCACAATGCAGTTTAATTAATGACATCACTAAAAGGTTTGGTGCAATGAAGTTTGCATCTAGTTCAATTTCCTAAGTGCCTCTGTATCCCTTTCTAAGCAACAGCAACACAGAGTGAGACAGAGCCATCAATAATGCACCTCCAAAAGAGGAGGCCAGTTACAGCGAGCGGCACCAAACTCAGGAGACAGCATTGTCAAAATTAGAAGATCCCTCACTTTGTACAGGATCCAGGTGACTGTTTGTACTCTTTAATGATTTTATAGGCACTGTACATTTGAACTGTCTAACAGGTAACAGGATTACACGCAAATGATTTTCTATCAGTTTACATTGAAATCACTCCTTAGATCACTTGATTTTTGACTCCAAACGACTAATGGAAAACTGTGAGTTGTGTCTTGTAAGCTTTCTGGAAGGAACATGCTTGTAGTGACTTGTCAAGTGAAGATAAAAGGGGATTCCTGTGGAACACCACAAGATCTTGTGTATAGTTGATTAATCCATTTCATTCAGTCACAGCTGCAGCCTTTTCATGAATTCTATCTCATTCTGTGCACAAAGGTTATGCGTATTTTGATGTATGGTCGCCGTGTAATTGACTGATAAAATTCACATAAAGATATGGTTTGTGCACATAAAATGAATTATTTTTGTCCTGCTCAGTGAAATGCTGTATAGGGGCACAAAACAGGAATTAGTCATCAGCTGTACATTTGTTTAAACCTGAAAAGTAAAGATGTGTTTTCATGAACATGTCAAAAGGAACAAAACGGAATCCTATTCCTTCCATTTCCTCTGTGGGATAAAAAGCGAACAGTAATTCAACCTCATTAGCCCTTCAAAGAGCAGAGCAGAGTTTAATCAGGACTCTCAAAGATGTGAGTCCCATATATGTGAATGTGACTGTACAGTTAATTTAATGCATATATCCGAGGCTGTCTATTAACAGCAGGACTTTTTTTTATCATTTCCTCCTGCAGTGGGTGAATGAGCACAAAATCATGAATAAGGACAAAGAAAAATATTCATAAACCAAGTTCATATTGTTTAATACAACCATAATTTACAATTTGTATTGTAAACACTTCAAATTACTTGATTAATTTTTATTTATTTTTTGGAAGAAGAGACATTAGTGTCATTTAGCAAGGTTGCATTAAATTGTTCAAAAAATAAGAGTAAAGACATCTGTAATGTTACAAAAGATTTATATTCAAACACATGCTATTAAATAAAAAATGTATCACAGTTTCCACAAAATTAATTAAGCAGCACAACAGTTTTCAACATTAATAATAATAAGAAAGGTTTCTTGAGCACCTAATCAGAATATTAGAATGATTTCTAAAGGATCACGTGAAACTGAAGACTGGCGGAATGGCTGCTGAAAATTCAGCTTTACTATCACAGGAATAAATTACATTTTAAGATGTATTAAAATAATTGTTATTTTAAATGGCAATATTTCACAATATTACTGTTTGTTTGTTTTTTGATCAAATAAATGCAGCCTCAGAGTCAGTAAGGTACTCCTTAAAAACATAAAATAAAAATATTTAAAAAAAAACTTGCCAATCCCAAACTGACAATCGAAGACATAGATGCCACCCATTTAATTTGTTCAGGTTGCCACTTGTAATTGATTTTCTGGGGCAATAAGGCCATGTTTTCTACTAACAATATATATAAAGAAATATCCTTTCATGTCTTTATTATTAATCCTGTCAATATTATTAATTTATTAACACACATTCTCAAAAATTGTATTGGAAATTGATTACTTTTTACCAGTAAACTAAAATTTAAAAATTACTTATTTTTTGACAACTTTCACCCGCTTTAATGAAATTTGTAACAGTAAGTGATGAAGCCACAGATGCATAACCCTTTCTTGTCATAGTGTCTACCAGAATGTGCTGGAAAAGGAGACCAGCCAAGCTTGGGTGTGCAGTGATTTATAACCTGATTGTCTGCCAGACTGATGTCTGAGGTCTTGTGAAGCCCTCGAGTGGTGAGGTGAGGTAGTGTAAGTGTTAAGGTGCAAATGACTGTAAAGCCATGAAACTCACCTCTCACCTCTGCCATGCAATAAACACTTAAGATTAAATAGACTTCATTCCTTTAGAGCTAGTGAATCTCTGTGTGATGATATTCCTCCAAATAATCTTTAAAATGTCAATAAATCGCCCATCAAGCAACAAATTTGACTTATCACTCTTATCTCTTGATTTTACACTTGAAGGCATTGAGCCTTGTTCACAGTGATGAGTCTTTTTTACATGCCTCTCCATCCCTCTGATGAAGCACTTAGCCCACTTCTATTTATAGCAGCAAGAGCGGCATGATCGATTATTCAGCCTGACTCAGATTCTGCCTTCTCATGAACTGTTATTCAATAACCATGGATAAAATTAGACATTACCATCCTGAGGGGACAAATGGTACAGAGCAAGAGTGAGATTGTAGAATGTATGGCTGTGATTTAACAGGTAAAGGTTTCCTTGTCTCAATAGGCTAAATTTGACAAACTTCTGCATCCTGCACAGCTGGACAGCAGTACCTGGATGTGTAGCTAACATGAAGCAGCACTTCCTCTATTTCACCCCTCATTGCAGAAACAGCTACAAGAAAAAAACAAGGCACAGACAGACATAAAAGAGACTGGAGTTAATAGTTACCTCTGCTGCACCAATGTCTAATCATGCCCATTTATCAGTATAAAAATACAAATTCCCATTGCCAAAATGACAACTGCATAATCACCTAGCCCGTTTGTTCCCTTTCATGGGAACTTCGAACTGCGTCCTCTAGGGGTCGCTATGGGGGAACGCCTCGTCGTGACCCGTGTCTGAAGCATACATTGAAAAAACACCAACTCGGTGGCCGGCGACAGCCATGACGTCGACGAAGAAGTGAATGATGTGTAGCTCCCGGCGCTTATTTATACTATAGTCGCACCGGTAGTGACGTCATGGCTGTCGCCGGCCAACGAGTTGGTGTTTTTTCAATGTATGCTTCAGACACGGGTCACGACGAGGCGTTTCCCCATAGCGACCCCTAGAGGACGCAGTGTCTCGTTCCCTACTCAGGGAACCATGGTTACATAAGTAACCTGAGACGTTTTCCTTTAAGCTATCATGGCAATAAATTATATTGGAACAACTGGGATGATTAACTTCTGACAGTATCCTAACTGTATCACTCTGGCACCTCACACCCGGATTGATGCCAATTTATAATTTTTATTTGAAATGGGACAGCCATGACTATCTGCATATGGACTCTAACTGATGGGTCTGGACAGGGCACTTGCTGTTGAACTGCTAACAGGCTTAGCTTAATGAGAAGCAGATAAATGTCAGTGACAAGGCTTAAGACCAGCACCTGTTATCAGAGGTGCCCTTCATGCCACACACTACAAATGTCATTTTTTTAATCTGGCACTAATAATCTCCAACTCTATTAATGTTAATTAATGTTAATATACGCAAGGCTGTCTATTTATGTATTTTTATTTTCAAATATTTTATTTAATAATGTAACTATGTTTATTTCATTCTTGTTATCATCCTATTAGAGTTGTGATTTCTGACACTGAGTTCTATCCTCTCTGCAGTGAACAGTCAGTAATTGAACTCTGTGCACCTGCGAAGCGTAATACAACAACAAGCCAGCAGAGGGTCCCAAGAAATCACAAGATAAGTAAAAAAAATAATAAATATAGGAATAACGTGATTGAATTTGTCGTTTGTAGTAAATATGCATGTTATATCAATTCTCCACCATGTAGCCTAATTATGTCGTTTGTGCGTGCGGTAACATTAAGATCAGTGAACGCTCAGAAAATAAACTGGCTTTTTTGTATAAATGGTTTAATTCACACTTCATGTTATCGTGGTCTCTGGCTTTGTTGTATAAATTGTTAGTCTTTTTATGTGGTTTCAGACACTAATTCAAATTTATTGTAATGTATTTTCATAGTTTGTGAAACTAAGGCATTTGAAAATAGCACAAATAAAAGATAAAATCATTATACAACATTTTCGAAGAAAGTTTTAAAGTCACCTTCTCTTAAAAGGGGGGTTTGTTTTATATTCTAACCTCTGGGACAGACGTGTCTGCTGGAAAAGAAGCGCTCATATGTGGCTTGAACAACTCTGATATGAAATACAGCAATTATAATAGCCAACATTTTTCATACAGCAGACGAAAACGCACAGAGCCGACTATTTTACGACATCATAAAGCAGCTGTCAAACTCGACCACTAAAATGATTTATTTCATCAGAGAGAGCGCCAATGCTTTGAAAACCTCAAACCGGACGTGACGTCAAATCTCGCCAAAAAAGAAAGAAAAAAGATTCGTGTTATTTCCGTACGCTTCGTTGCTTGTCACATCAGCTCGATACAGCGTCCCACAGGCAGAGGTTAGTAGACCAAAAACAGAGCAGCTGCCTCTGACAGTTAAAACACAAGGTAGGCTAAGCCTTAAATATGTTTCCAGGCTTACGCTAGAGCTTTACTCTATGAGATAAGTAACGTAATATTAACCTGCTCGCCAACTCATAGCATTGATGCTAGCTGGCTAACGTTAGCTCATCTAAAAGATGCCAAGGTTGCCAGGTCGAAATATGAATAACAGCAAGTTATATCACTGTTCCGATGTTTTGGTCTGCTGGAAGTGTGGGTTAAAAAAGGGGTAAGCTTTTAAGTAGTCAGGTATTAATGGGATTTATTGATAGCATTGTTGGTGGTTGGTTAGCTTGTTGGCATAGAGAAGCTTTAAAGAGATAGTTCACCCAAATATGAACAGTCATTGTCAATTTTCTCTCCCTCATGTTGTTACAAATTTGCATGATTTTCTTTCTTCTGCAAAACACGAAAAGAGATATTTGTCAGAATGACAGCCTCAGTCATTATTCACTTTGATTGCATCTTTTGTGCATTAAATGAAAGTGAATGGTTACAGAGACTGTCATTCTGTCTGACATTTCCTCTTTGCTCCACTGAAGAATGTAAGTCATACAGGTTTGGAACAACATAAGGATGAGTGAATCATCACAGAATGTTCTTTCTTTTTGTAGGTGAATTTTGCCTCTGCTGCTTTTATCCAGTGTATTTTAGTGGCCATCTATTTGCATTGCACCAAAATTCATTGCTTATATTCATAAATGTATGTTTTGTCATATTGTTAATGGGGTAATGACAATGTGACATCTATAGCACCTCTCTGTTTCTTATTTTGCACATGCATCCTTCTCTACTAACACTCAAAATGTTACGTGTTATGTGAAAACAAACCCATCATGATATGAAGTTAGTGCCCCAAGGTGTTTGCCATACAAGAATGAGAGCTGAGCTTGATTCTGGGTCATTGAGGAACAAAATCGAGGCATCACATGCTGCTTTCTTGGTCCTGAAATGAAAACAGCCTGTTAGTATCAGACGCTGCAGTAAGGAAATGTGACTGGCCCACAGGGTGATTTCAGTTAGTCACATAATCACATCAAAACAGATCGAGTACTGCTTTATTATTTGCACAGTCTCATGCAGACACTGGATTTTTTTTGCCAAACGTGTTCAAACACAAGTATTGAATAATATTTTTGATGCATGTTACTAAGAGATGAAAAATGAAAGCAGCAGGATACAAATCTATTGTTTACTGTAACAGGGAGTTATTATTTATTTTCCTTATGTCACCATGTCATGTGTAAATGTAAATAGTAATTAGAAGAGAGACCCTGGTTGCGATTCAGAAAACACCTGTTATTAGCTGCACAGTCAATCGTGGGCTGTTTTTAAGCTGATCTGGACTTTCTCTTTATTTATTTCTTATATTACAAATGAGTAAAGTTTTTGAGATTTACATTTGTGGTGCAATTTGAGCATCTTGTAATTTGTTTATGGAATTTATTCATTGTTTGCTCCTCCTGAGTCTTTTATGGCACGTATATTATGTTATAGTTAAGACCATATGGAGCTCACACTCAAGGAGGAAAAAAAAATTAGCAAATTGGTGCAGATGTTTTTTATGGATAATCAAGTAAACCTAAGGTGCCTGAGTCCAGTAGATATTCATTTGAAATAGTTATAACAATATAAACTTTGTTCTTGCAAGATTGTGTGTACAACAGATTTTTCAGCTATGTTTTTTTTTATGCTGTTGAAAATATAGAGGCCTTAAAAATTCATGCATCAAATGATACAGTAGATTAGTATATAGTTATAATGCCTGCAGATATGTGCTAATTATTATTATTATGTTGTTTACCCCTGTTTGATTGGCAGCAATTGAAGTCAGTGGCCATGGATGACGACTATTACGTGATTTTAGGGGTACAGAGAAATTCATCTCCAGATGACATCAAAAAAGCGTAAGTTAATCTTTGGTTTCACTTAGTGCTCTTAATATCCCTAACAATGCATGCTATTCTACATTTTAATAGTAATTCAGATTTACAAAATAGTATCACTAATGATTTTTTTTAGTTGTGTTATGGTATTCTGCCTGTCTTGCAACCCTCTACATTGTGCGTAAATCACTCGCATATGCGACTAAATCTTCACTCTGGCGACTAAATTATGTCTAATATTAGCCAATGGCTAATAAATTCTCAGATTTTACTTGCCAGTGTGCGAGTAGGAGGCTAAGTATAAGTTTAGAACAGATATATTTTCACTCACAACTAGCCAATGGCGATTAAATTGCCAAGGTGTCCGTAGAGGGTTGTCTTGGCTCATTTATCACCTAGTCAAGCTGTATTTCCCTTGTAGTTACAGGAAACTAGCTCTCAAGTGGCATCCAGATAAGAATCCAGATAACAAGGAAGAGGCAGAAAAGAAGTTTAAGCAGCTTTCAGAAGCTTATGAAGTCCTGTCAGATGGTAAGTCCTAACATAAGGAATTTTAGATAATATTAAATTATAAATGTAATTAAATCATTATAAATGATAATAAAAATAAATGTGCTTTTCATTTTAAATGTTTACCTAAAATATCAGCATTTTTAATTGTCCCTCACGGCCAGTGAAAATTTGTTGTATTGGATTTATTGGGCCTCCAAAAATATCCTTACTGTTGAGCCTTTCCAAAAAAAAGTTTCTTTTGTTATCACCCCTACACTTTGTGCTAGTAGTAACAGTAAGGGTTTTTAAATGTGCTATATCAATGGAGCTGTAGATTCTCAATATACTGTAAACAAGCTGTGTTTTTTTTTATTTAGCCAAATGTGGCACAGCTGATTACACACACTCTCACTGCATGCTAAACAAAGCCTTATCAGCCTTGTACAGACTGCACTTTTGAGAAGCTCCTTTATAAGGAGAGGTAGCCGCCGCTCTTTATGATGGCCTTTTTTTCAAATTCCAAAAAATGATTAATGACTGATGGTACTGCACCCACTGTGTCTGGCGCCTTTAAGGTGTGATTCAGGGCTGGTGCATGAATAATATAGCCTTATTACTAGATTTTTGACAGTTGCTGTGCAACAAATCTATATGGTCTTTACTATGAGTTCATTACCAAAATATAGTTGCTTAACTCTCGGTTTACTCTTTTTCAGCAAACAAAAGGAACTTATACGATCGATATGGAAAAGAAGGCTTAACTCCAGGTGGAGGTAAATTACATCCTACAGTAAATTTTAATAATATGGTGTTTGGCCCTAATTAATCCCTAATTTGGAATAAATATATGTATATAAATAATATGTCAATATGTTATGTTTAAACCTGTCACTTTTTTCATCATTTGGACAGGAGGAGGAAGAGGACACTTTAATAATGACCACTTTGGAGGATTCACATTCCGCAATCCAGAGGATGTCTTCAGGGAATTCTTTGGTGGACAAGATCCATTTGCAGACTTCTTTGGTGAGTTTGTTTTTACCTCAGTGTTTTTTGTTTTGCATTCATTGTCAAATTAGATTGCGGTAGATTTGTATATTTCTGTAGCATCGCTTTTGCAGAGTAATTAGCTGGTGAATTGGATTACTTATAGTAGAGTTAACTATATTTATCATGAGCATTGTAATGTTTGAAGTGGATGTCAGTAGACCGGGAAGATTTTACAATGAGTGGTTCACTTCATTTATAAATCTGTAAGATTTTACCTTCATGCTGTGGAAATACAATCCAGAAGACAACAAGCACAGTACTGAAAAGGGGCAGAGCTACATAAGGTCTATAAATGCTACATTCTTAGGTGGAGATCCATTTAATGATGACTTCTTTGGTGGCGGTCGGCGGCACCACCACCACCACCGGGGCATGAGCAGGAGCCGGACAGGAGGGTCCTTCTATGGGGGCTTTGGGGGATTCCCACCTTTTGGGGCAGGATTTTCATCTTTTGATGCAGGTGAGATATTACAAATATGTTTGTGCTTCAGTTCAAAGTCTTGTCAGTTGTAAAAGTGCAAGCACAAACTGCTCAAAATAAAGACCAAAACCAGCCTAAAAAAAATTCTGAAACTTGTACTACAATCCAAACATCAGGGTGTATGATATCTTTTTATAGGTGCAAGGCCATATATATTTACATCAATGTGAATCAGGACAACTTGTGGATTAGAAAACTCTTGAAAATGTATTTTTGGTGCCATAGTATTCCTCTTTTTATTTTATTTTATTATTTTGTTAGGTTTCTCTCCCTTTGGGCATATGGGAGGAGGAGGATTAACTTCTTTCTCTTCAACTTCATTTGGTGGAGGGGGAGGTGGCGGAGGCATGGGCAGCTTCCGCTCTGTGTCAACCTCCACTAAATTCATCAATGGCAGGAAAATCACTACAAAAAGGTAGGTATCTTTCCAGAGTTGTCATTTATCCATCTTATTTTGAACGTAAAAGTGGATGTGGCCATTTGTATGAGGCTTCTGGTATCATCTGCTTCCAGTTATTTTTAGCTGTACAGAACAGCTCATTATGCTACTTGATACTGCAAACTGCTATTTTTTTAATTATATGATTTATTATTACATTAAGTATTATTGTAATCACAAACACATCCTTTTTCACCCTTTACTGCACTTTGATATTCTTCTTATCATCTGCCTATAGCAGCTAATGAATTGGAAGTCTCACAGGAAATAGCTTACTTTCATGTTGCAAATAAGCTGGTTAGGTTTGAGATATAAAAACAACGTCAAACCAACTACATAAGCAACACAGCCTCAAACAACTTTTTAAACTGTAATTCATAGATGTGCTATTTGTTTTGATAGAATCGTTGAGAATGGACAGGAACGTGTAGAAGTGGAAGAAGATGGACAGTTAAAATCTGTAACCATAAATGGTAAGGAACAACTGCTGCGATTGGAACACAAGTAAGATAATGGAGCCCTTTCGGCACAAACTTAAGCTCAAACAATGTTAGTACTGTCGTTCAGATGTCTGTACATTGCGTTCTTTTTGCTTGTTTGTTGTGTTTTTTTCCCTTTTTCATTTTTAGACTGTTGTTTCTGAACAATTTTTTTGTTTACATGTTTATAAATGGGGACTGTTAGTATTTTGCGCAGGATGTGTGTAATTTTACTTGTATTTGGGACCATAATGTGAGATTAGTTTTTTTCCTTCCGCGAGCACTTTGTGTTGCAGTGTCCTCATGAATGCACATTGCATTTTGAATAGTGCTTTGGGCTGAAAGGAGAAAGAGGATTGTGCATTGTGCATGACTTTTCCAACTGTGTGGAGTGTGGAATTGGAGTACGTAACTTACTGTTCAAACCTTATGGCAACTTGTCTAATTCATTTGTTAAACATATTTGTAAATGCTGGTAGAGTGCTAGATTCATTGTACTGATATGCAATTTGTATTATTTTTAATTAATGAAAATGTTTTTTTTCCCCTCATTGTTGCATGTAAGACAACAAATGTTGTTTATAGTTGTAATGTTATTACTAAATAACCTGATGAGAATCGGAGTTAATAATATAACTGATTTATGACCATTCAAGGAACTTTGTGTACTTTGTAAAATAATTTGAACCTAAATAAATGAGTTTCATCCTTTTTGGGGATGTGGCAGCTCTGCAGTCTATGTAGTTTTGCTTTAACTGAGAGTGATCTTTGATTTTCTTCCAAATCCAATCATTACAGGAGCGTGTTGCAGCTTGTTTGCTTAAACTAACAATGCTCTACTCTTTTATAACAAAATATGTTTAGTTTTTTCTGAATCTTTTGGAGTTTAAAGTGAGTAATCTTTTTATCTCAACTCAGTTATGATAAATTGATCATTATTAATGTTTGAAGTATATTCAAACTAGAAACATAGTTAGACAGTTAATATGCCATTAACAAATATACTTACAGATTAAAGTAATGTACATTCTGATATGGAATGTATGGATACAATTTCTAACCATTTTAATATAGATTAATAGGCTGTTATACAATGCAACATTGTCAGTGTTTATTATTGAACGATATTAAAAGTGTTCATGGAAGTGCAATTAGAAAAAAGTGTTGTAAAGAAAAGGATTTGACAACTATGGTGGGTTTTAGAAAATAAAAATGATTTCAATAAAAACAATTATTTAGACACTGTCTCAAACTATTTTGTTACATTATGGATAGTTAACAGTCTTGAATTATCTGGTACGCAGCAGAACGTTTGTTAGCTGTTGCCTTTTAATGTCTTTGATCAATGCTTTCCAACTCTGCCAAATGAAGCTGGCTGCAGTGCTACCAGAATGCATGGCTAACAAAACTAACAAGCTTTGTGATTTTGTTTTATGCTCTCTAAATGCATCTCTATCTCTGGATGTCAGAGGTGTAGTATGCATCACGCAGAATTATCATCATCAAAACAGTTTTGGGAAACTGGCTGGTAATATAAAGTATAACTGGTTAGAAAATCTTTTTAAATTAAAGGCAGATATTAATACACTCATTAAAATAGTGCTCTGCCCCCTAAACTAAACCACACCCCTCTCTCTAGGAAAAGCCCAGGAGATAGGCATGCTGGAGGGTCACAGACAGAGGAAGGAGCTCCCTTCCTCCTCCTCCTCACATTCTGCAAGGCAGTCAGCTCAGAGAGAGGAGCAAAATAAAACTACAGGCAAAGGTCAGAAGCCCATTTCATATTTCGTGTGAGATTCCAGCAGCTCGAGCATGATCTTTGTGATACTTAAAAGTTATGTATCTCAACAGAGCAAACTGGAGTGAAGAGGAAGGGAATGACGGTGAAGGGAGAGACCAAAAAGGCCAAAGAGTCCTAAATTTGTCTCTGCATCTCAACTTATAGTACTGATAGTCTGACATACTGTAGCTGTGGATATTCTGTGTTGAGGTTGGAAAAACTCGGCAGCAATTTTGTTTTTGTTTATTTTTTGGATGCAAAAGTAACATTTATTATTTTAAGTTTTTTATGCCGATACTAATCGATAACAAATAGTAAATCATCTGTTCTGAAGAACTGACTGATAAATAAAAAAAAACTGAAAATGAATAGCTTTAATGAAAAGCAAGCATTTCTCATTCGCATGATCCACACAGTTTATTAATGAATAAACACAACACAACCAATGTACATGGATATTTCGGTAATAAAACCGGACTTGCCTTTATGGTTCCGTTTACAACAGTGAGCGCAAGCTAGATTCAAGTGATTATTACGTTTTGAATATGGATATTTTTCTTACAAAAACGCATCGATTCGCTACAGGAGGCTTTTGTTCACCCCCCGGAGCCGTGTGAGACACTTTTTTTTGTGGAAGGGTGCTTTTTATTTCGCGTCTTTTGAACTGAAGGAATGCAACACCCGCTGAGTACAACGATAGAGCTTGAAAGATCAAAGACAATTTTTAATATAACTCCGACTGGATTCGTCTGAAAGAAGAAAGTCATATACACCTAGGATGCATCGGGGGTGAGTAAAACGCAGCCTAATTTAAATTTTTGGCTGAACTAACCCTTTAAGCGTCTAGTACAAAAGGAAACTTACGTAGTAATCAGTGCTGTTCACATCTTCCTCTGATTCCTTTATGCAAGTGTCTAGAAGATGCTGGGGAAATATGCAATGCCTCGCTGGTTCGAGTGTTAAATCTTTAATTTAAGTGTCAGGCTTGAGCAACATAAAAACTCACTTTAAAGGACTCTGGAAGAAACTCAATCATGTCCATGACAATGCAACGTTTTGTTGAGTTTGGTTTGTATGTTGTCATCGCCTCTTCACATCTATATTAAACAAAGATGAGATATAAATGAAGAAACTAGGAAACGCATTTCAAACATTTCTAGAAATTGGCTGACCTGTCGCTCTCGATCACAGTGTTGGTGACCTCCTTCCTCCCATTATGTACGGCCTCATGCAAGAAAGAGGAATCATTCTTGTTGAGGATGATCTTGGCCCCTCTGTATAACAGCAGTCTTACTGCTGCCACATGACCTGCCCTAGCAGCCAGATGCAAAGCTGTGCTCTAAAAGAGATGAATATTCAGAGCAACACAATCGATCAGTAATATCTAATCTTATATCAGTAATATCTAATCTAATGCTAATTTTGTTGCTCTGAATACACTTCTTATAATTATAAATGTTGAAAACCATGCATAATTGACTAATAAACTTAACCAATTTCTAGGTTTTTCTGTAAACATTTTACATACTCATAATTTTTTAGGATTCTTTGACAAATAGAAAGTTCAAAGAACATAATTTAATTGAAATATAAATATTTTATAGTTTTTATTTTTAATAAAAAATATTTTATAAGTCTTTTCTGCCACTTTTTAGCACTTTAATGTATCCTTGCTGAATGAAAGTATAATAATGACTGAAAAAAATTTTTTTTATCTTACTGACGCCAAACTTTATATACACAATTACTCTTATTCTTTACAAACAACTGGCACATACTGTATAGTGGGTTCCAAAAGTCTCAGACCACAGTAATAGATTCTGCACTATTTCTAGGTTGATAATCAGACAACTTTTGGATATTATTGACCATGCAAATGTATTAAGGTTAAAAGGTCAAATGTTTTTGCTTTCTCTGAAGCTCAAGATGCTCACTGGATCATCTCAAATCATGCTGGAGAACATAATCATCAGATTTTACACACACTTGTGGTTTATGCAGCTCAATTGCTGCTCAAAGAAAAAGGACCGAACTAAAATATCATGAGATATTCTGAAGTTAAATAAAATTTTGTGATTAAGCCTCATTCACTGCTTGCCAATAATATAATTTGTGAGGAAAAAAATATTACACTAGAAAAAATAATGCCAAATTAAAGCTAGTGGTCTCAAGGCGTTGTGTCAAAAGTGTTTAAGTAAATTAGGCAAACTACCCCATCTCCATCAGTTTTGTTTAGAAGTTTGATGTTAGATGTCAGCAAAGTGTCCATGGTCGGTGTGAATCCTTCAGATGCAGCATGATGAAGGCATGACCATCCTCCATAGTCACTAAACATATAAAAATAAATAATGCATGAAAATATAGCCTTGAGCTAGATACTATTACATTTTACATTGTTCAAAAGTACGGAAGTCCTAAGAGGCCATGGATTATTCTTTTTTTTTCTTTCTTGTTTTGTCGTGATAACGACTTAATTATCTCGTGATCACGACACAACAAAAGTAGTTTTTTCGTGATCACGACTTAATTATCTCATTATATCGACATAATGAAAGTTGTTTTCTCGTTATCACGACTTAATATTTTCTCGTGATCTCGACATAACAAAAGTTGTTCTCTAAGTTACAAAACTGTGCCAACAGGTGGCACTATAGACCTGAATATAACTGATGGGGTGTTGTATACTGTATATCCACTTTACTGTACACGTTTGGGACAGAATAAGGAACTTCCTCATGATCGCTATAATTTGTGCAGTATTGTTCATTACTGACATTTAATTAATTCATAAATGTTAAATGCTTGAATCAATATGATTATTTTGTCTATCGTTAAGTTCTTGCTAGATGCGTGACTCATCACAGTTTCACCACCGCATAGCGTTCCGTGTCATAAACTAACTGCTTATTAAAACCAGTGTTATCGTCACTGTATTCTGTTTGCACCTCTATCTTTATTTGTGCATCTTTGAAGTAGGCCTACATGATTGCTAGTTAATAAGCGGGGATGTTGTGTTTATCTAGGATGCGCTTCAACGACATATTTGTAATGTGCATCTTTTCCTTATTTTTTGTTAATCATTAAATGTATATTGATAAGAAATGTGATTTATATATGTAAAGTGTAGCCTATAGGCTAATTTAATTAAGTGATGTTCTACAGTGTTGTAATCTTTTGTATTTTCTACATTTCTTTGTGGAAACCACACACACACTCTATTCAGACAGCATCCCAAGCTTGTAGCGCACATGATATCAGTCACAGCATATCCTCTATGACTACTAAAAATTACAAATTCTGTATAATTTTATTTCAAATAAAAGGAAAATAAAGTGAGTTGAATCTAAGCAGCTCTAAAATATTTTAGAATAGTTCTCTGCATCCTTCTGAAGGCGCTTCGCCTGCGTTTGCGGTGTTGCTTTATGAATTATTTAAATGTCAGTAATGATCGACTGCACAAATTATAGCGATCATGAAGAAAGTCCTTATTCTGTCCCAAACGTGTACAGTAAAGTGGATATATAGTAGGCCTATACAACACCCCATCAGTTATATTCCGGTCTATAGTGCCAACTGTTGGCGCAGTTTTGTAACTTAGAGAACAACTTTTGTTATGTCGAGAAAACGAGAAAACAACTTTTTTTATGTTGTGATCAGAGAAAATTAAGTCGTGATAACGAGAAAACAACTTTCGTTATGTCCAAATCACAAGAAAATATTAAAGGCAGAGTAAGCGATTTCTGGTAGCCAATGTTGATATTTGAAATCACCAAAACAAACACGCCCCTACCCCAAAAGGGTCTTGCCCCTATTTTGATAGCTCCGCCCCACATATACGTACGCAACCCAGGCAACGATTAGTTCTGTGAAACAAAGCAAAACCAACGTTACACCGTGTCTACGGACGTGAGCGGCGCGGCGCAACAAATCCCGACAGAAAACTGCTGCCGGGTTCCATTTATGATGTGCTGACACACATTTCAAATGGTTTTCAATGGTCCAATCAGTTTTCTGAAGTGTTTTTGAAAAATCACATACCCTGCCTTTAAGTCGTGATAAATAGAAAACAACGTTCGTTATGTCAATATAACGAGATAATTAAGTTGTGATCATGAGAAAACAACTTTTGTTGTCGTGATCACGAGAAAATAACTTATGTCGAGATCACGAGATAATTAAGTCGTTATCACGACAAAACAAGAAAAAAAAAAAATAATAATCCATGGCCTCTTAGGACTTCTGTACAAAAGTCTTGGTTGTTGCCTGAATTGGATTTTACCCTGGACAAAAAGTGAAGCACTTGTACCTGTGAAACAGCGCCCCCTTGCGTAGGAGAAGCTCAACTACTTTAAGGTGACCTCCACGAGAGGCCAGATGCAGTGGGGTCAGTCCTTTCTCATCCCCCTCATTCAGCAGTCTGGTGTCTGTCACCATCTCCAGAAGCCTGTGGCATGTGTTGATCCTCCCATATCTCACCAGAAACAGAAAATAATGCTCAAAACGTATATGCAATTGCAGCTTTCCTTCAGTTTGTTGAGAAGACTGGCAAATGCAAATGCTTTTTAGTGTTTTCTTATTGCCATTTCTGAATCTTCACAATAACAGACTTACTCGGCCGCAAAATGAAGTGCAGATTTCTTCTGTTTGGACTTCTGGTCCAGCCAGACCTCTAATCCCAGCATGTTCTTCACAGACTCTGGTATTCCCAGTCTGCAGGCATAATGGAGAGGAGTACAGCCCTCAATATCCTCATCATTGAGAAGCTCTCTCACACTCTCGTGCTGCGGGATCAACCAAAAGAGACTTTCGGTGAATTTCATGCAGTCTCCTACCTCTTTTTAGTGGAACTACCAGGAGAGGGCAGCAGTGGCTTAAGTTTAGGACCTTTAAGCAAGCTGTGAGAATGAGTAATTCAGTGAAAGATGAAGAGGAAGAGTCTCTTAAAGCCCTGTATGTTTTACCTGCAGTACCTCTGTGGGTAAGTTTTTCAGACCCCTTGGTTTCAAGATGGCCAGATGCAAGAAGTTGCATCCAGATTTGTCTTTTTTCTTCAGATCAGCTCCTACAAGACATTTTTTAGTGTTTCTTAATGTTATTTCTAATCATTATTTGGAGTATTATAATAAATAAGACATTAAATATAAGACAGTGGTTCTTAACCAGAGGACTTAGCAAATTTCCAAGGGGGCCTCAAGATGACCTAAAGGGTTTTAACCCATTATCCATCATCTAATTTGGTGTTCTCGTTCAAAAATGACAGGCCTTTTGGAAATTGGTGTAAATCTTTAATTTTGCTATATTATCACCAAATCTTGGATTCAGTCTTCTTGTTTTCTTTAAATTAGCACAGGTTTTGTATTTAATTTTGGAACTGATGGGTCATAGGCCTCATTGATGAGCTTATGAAACTCATTATTATTATTATTATTATTATTAATTTAAATGAGAGATTTCCAAGCAATTTTTAAAGGTCAGCCATTTTTGACTACGATCACAAGTGTAACAAAGTGGGGAAAAGATGTCCAGAAAGATACAACAATTATAATTTTTTGGAGAAGTTGTTATACCCTGTGTGAGCAAAGCTTTAGTCCAATTCAATTACATTAACTAGCATTTTCCGAAAAAAATAAAATATAGTCTCCAGGTCAAAAAAACAAAAAAAAAACAGGAACATAACGTGAGGGTTAAAATAAGACAAAACCACCGTTATAAGATATAAAATAATGAAAATAAAAATTATTATTATTATTATTATTATAAATAATGGTAATGAAATATTATTATTGATGTTCATTTATTAAGGTTACCATGGGTGAGGAGCAGATTGACAGTTCTCCATGCTCCGCAACTTGTTGCCAGAAGAAGTGGAGAATGGCCTTTGCAGTCAACAAAGTCAATGTCAGCACCCTGGAACAAAAATATCCAGCTTTACGGTAATTGTCAGAATTTCATGTTTAATTTTACAAGCATAGTTTATTCACTTACAAACATCTGCATTTGACACCTGTGAGATAAGGTACTCCGAGAGTTCAAAATGATCAAAAATGGCTGCTCTGCAAATGGAAAGTAAATAAGGAGAGATATCTCAGATATGCTGGTTTGTTTAGTCTCATTTAGTCAGGTTTAGTATAGTTGAAGTACTTATGTAGAGGTGTCTGGTTGGCCCCATCAGTGATGTTGATAAGGTCACACACTTTATGATAAGCCGAGAGCATGACTTTAACAACCTCAGTGGCACCTTGACTACACGCAAAGTGGAGAGCAGTGGATTTATCACACTGTAAAGGGAAAATATAAATATGTTACAAAAGTACCAGATTAATCATCGTCTGTTAGTGTCCATTTTATGACAAAATCCTCCATTGCCTGCTGCTGTTCAATTTTTGCTCCATATGCAATGCAGAGTTTAATGATGTCAAGATTTCCTCCACGTACGGCCAGGTGGAGTGGACTACTGCAAGATTTATCCACATAGTTTATATGGGTGTCAATAGACCAACTTCTTCTCCTGTGAAAAATGAGAAAAGGTTTTTAGGCTCAAAGTACTAATATAATGTTTCAGGCTCAGAATACACAGTTGGTTCGGTGATACAACATCTCACCTTTCAGAAGAAAGACCTCCATGGATTTCTTAGCTCCAGCGAAAGCAGCAGCATGAATCGGAAAATGACCAAGCTTGTTCTGACGACAGAACTTTGCACCGTGTTTATACTGAAGTAGAGACAATGATTGAATGGTTACAATCATCAAAAACAAAAAGAAAGAATATTTCAAAACATCAAATCCAACTTGCCAGTAAGACCAGAGCCTCATGGTTGTCCAAAAAAGCAGCTAAAATGACAGGGGTGTTTCCCAAGTCTCCTTCCAGGTTCACATCAGTTTGTTTATGTGAGACAAGTTGCTATTTAAACCCAAAAGTGTAATAATGTTATCTACATTGAGAGGCTAAGTATATTGCTTCCAACGAGAAACACAGATATGGGCAATAAAATAATACGGTATGAGACTGTATTCTAATATTAATACTGTATGATGCTGTGAGCAGGCTGACCCACCTCTAACACAAAATGTTTACCCAGGCTGACCGCCATATGTAGCGGTGACAGTTGGCTGTTGTTTAGGATGTTAGGATCTGCTCCCAGAGTCAGAAGCACAGAGCAGCTTCCTGGCTGCTCCTTCTGCACAGCCCAATGAAGAGGTGTGTTCCCTTCCTCATCCCTGGCATTGAGCTCTGCAGTGTCAAAAATTAGATTTTTAGTTTAGTTTATTTTAGTTTCTTTACAGCAATATTTTACATTCATATTTTGCATTAATTCAAGCTAATTCAAACTAATAAATGTCTAAAGGTGTGGTTCTGTGTACCATGTTGTCCAGTGAACTGCACTATCAGTCTGATGATGCGAAAGTGTCCCATGGATGTGGCGTAGTGCACTGGGCTGGCACTGATGTTGTCGCGTATGTCCAGGTACCTGGTGTGCTTCTCGAGAGCGACTACATTTCCTTGCTTAGTCCACTGAGTTTAAAATTCAGTCATGAGGAACGTTAGATCAGTGGTTCCCAACCCTGGTCCTGGAGGCACCCCAACACTGCACATTTTGCATGTCTCCTTTCTCTGACCCACCAATTTCAGGTCTTGGAGTCTCTACTAATGAGCTGATGACCTGAATCAGATGTGTTTGATTAAGGAGACAAAACGTGCAGTGTTGGTGTGCCTCCAGGACCAGGGTTGGGAACCACTGCGTTAGACCACCTGCACAAGCTGTCATCTCACAGCACTATCAGACAGAGGAAACTAAAGGCATGGCACATGATTTTCTCTCTCTGAAAAGTTATAAAATATTTTGTCCTGCATTTTATGTCCTATACCATTCAAAGGTTTGGAGTTAGTTTTTGTTTTCTTTCTTTCTTTTAAGAAATTAATACTTTTATTTAGGAAGGACACATTAAATTAAAAATAAAGAATCCAGAAAAAAATATGACTGTTTCCATAAAAATGTTAAGCAGCACACCTGTCAACATTGATAATAAGAAATGTTTCTCGAGCAAAAAATAAGCATAATAAAATGATTTCTGATGGATCATGTGAAGACTGCAGTAATTGCTGCTAAAAAATTCAGCTTTGCCATTAAAGAAAAAATTACATTTGAAATATAATAAAACATAAAAAATTTATTTTAAATGTGTACTTCAATTTTAATGTTTTTATTTATTTTTTAATAAAAATATACATTTCAAAAATGTTTACTGTATTTTTGATCAAATAAATGCAGCCTGGGTGAGATAAGACTTCTTTCAAAAAGTCTTCTTTCAAAATCTTGCTGACCCAAAACTTTTGCACGGTGGTGTATATGTATACTTTCTGAATAAATGAGTGGATTTAGATAAGCAGAGTACCTCAAAAACATTTGCAGATATCTGGTTGCGTTCATCCCCATCCATCAACGCTGTCATATGACTGTTGTCTAGATTTTGACTCAGTTTTGGAGATATGTGTCATTTCTGTAGTTTTTTAAATCATCCTGCAAGTAAACTATGAAAAACAAGAGATAAGGTGCCATTTGTTGTTAAAACACACACACATCTTATTGCCTTTCAAACACACAAGCACCCCACAAAAGGGTCATTTTATGAAACAGATCAGAACATCAGGTATAAACAACACACAAACAAAATAAGTTGTTGTTGATGAGGCTGTTGATGAGGTCCATTCTTACCCATTTGGAATCTCCTCTATATTGGCTTGTGTGTGGTTTTTCTCTATCAGTGAGTGGGTTTTTATAGCGCGGTTAGATGTGTGCTGGTTATCAGATTACACTGAGAGAGAGAGAGAGAGAGCGATAGAGCCTTTACTATTTTTCTGGTGCAGCCAGCTGGTTCCTAATGAGGTTTATGGGTGCACTTAGAAAAGAGCAAAAACGCACGTTTATGGATGCTGACAATCAAGTTCCACTAGCTATATAACATTATTACGTTTTATGTATGAAATGATATAATTGTGATTCTGTATAATTCATGTTAATTATATTTTATTTACATCATCTTTTTTTTCAGGTAATTCAATAAATAAAGCATTACTTGTGAGATTTGTAAATATCAATCAAGGATTTAGGAGTTAAGAGGTTACATATTACCATCAGAGTGGTCCATTTCAGGCCCAAGACCATTTCCTGTGAGTACTAAAGAGGCATAAACCCCTGGTTATGTTCATGGGCCATTACAAATAATTATCTTCATGAGCAGTACGACTCAAGCCTGGCAATACAATATTGTAGTGTCTCCATACAAAATATGACAAAAAATTTTTTATAAACTAAGTAGCATATGGTTAAATCCATAATAGACTTCCCGTCTCTACAAACATGTAATTTGGAGCAGAACCAACCAATCATATAAGGATTTTTTTTTTATTGATAAAGCAAACAGCTCATGTCTAATCTAATTATGAGCATGTGACGTTTAGTAACATGTAGATGCTTGCTTTACGCTAGGCCTCATAATTTTTTTCCTTCAATTTCAAAGCACAAATTGGAGGTTTCAGATTTTAAACATAATAAACATTGCCTAGAGTTGTCTAAGCAACAGATCTCTTGACTCCATATAGTCCAATACAGTTCAGTTTCTTTCCATTGTAAGATTAAAAGGTATTGTATAATGTTTTAATAGCTAGTTACATGATAATTCTCAGTTTTATGATCTGATCTGATCTTATCTTAATTGTAAGCATTTGCAGATAGATGATAAGAAAAAGAATAAGCTAGTTTTATTGTTTTTAATCGAATGATTTAATAGTGAAAGACATACACTGTATAAAGTATTTTTGCAAATAAAACCAATATTATTGGAGTACATTTAACAATAAAATACAATAAAATTTTAGTCTTTCTATTTAAAATGTTCACATTTAATTCAATGTTAATTGCTCTTTCTTTGCAATTATTTGTGAAATTTATCCGAGTGAAAACTTTTTCTATACAAAATTTTTTTTCCAGTGTATATATGATCGATAAAAAACTAAGAGTGAACTTGTAT
This sequence comes from Sinocyclocheilus rhinocerous, assembly GCF_001515625.1. Lineage (NCBI taxonomy): Eukaryota > Metazoa > Chordata > Actinopteri > Cypriniformes > Cyprinidae > Sinocyclocheilus > Sinocyclocheilus rhinocerous. The sequence goes on along the minus strand of NW_015639526.1, from coordinate 48,465 downwards.
AGAGTTACTTTATTTGTCTATCAGTATCACTTTAATACAATTAACAGGACTCTGAATTTTAAACACATTTAGCACATTTAATTATTTATTGTGTAAAAAAATCATGCAAAACTGTATATATAGGGGCTTTTGATTCACTGCCATTATTTTTTTTGCTCATGTTTCTAATTTAAGATCATTTTTCACATACATCAAAACATATTTTCATTCAAAAAAAAATTCAATTACTATGAATAACATGCATATTTGTGTGTTTACAGGGTCCAAGCCTGTGGAAAGTATTAAGTATCAAGACCACCATCCTGACACATGGCCTCCGGGGGTTGAAGTTCTGAGGGACTCTCACACACCAGCAGATTTTGAGAATAACTGAGGAAGTGCCATCAGAAAACAGACCTCTCAATGGGATGAACCACTGCCAGATACTATAGCTGGTATGGCTGACTTTGGGAAATTGGTTTAAAATAGCAGGACCGGTGGAAAGCATGAGGCTCTAATCATGGCAGGACAAGAACAAGCACTCAGCTCTAAATCAATAGGGACGGTCCTCCTGAGACAATCCAGCACCTAATAGCAGGATGCATGATACAGACAGGAACTAGATGGACTTCTGGCACTTCAGGATTTTACATGGAAGCATCAGAAATCCCAAATCACAATCATGTTGTGATTTTAAATTAATTCAGCTTAATTTTAATTTTAAATTAATTACACTAATGGTATTTTATGTGTATATAGAGTACCATACCACTTTAATGTAATATACTACGTTTTTTTTATATTTATATTTACATCACGTTTTTCATGCCGACTCATCTTGTTTTAAGTAATTACAGTCTCTTTCTCTCTCTTCAGAGACCGGGTGGTATTGAGTTACTCTCCATAATCTCAGAATTTATTTCAGAGCCTCAACGATGTGAGAGCTTTGTGTGAAACTTCACTACCTCATGGGGCTCTACTGTTTCAAGTACAGTAGGTTTGTCTCTCAAGTTTGTCAGAATCATCACCCAAGACATAGTCCTTGCATCTTTTTTATTCCATTGTTGCATTACTGATGTACGGTTTGAGAGAGGGAGGGACTGCGACCTCAGACCAGACAGACGGTGACCATCTGCCTGAAGGTTTTGTTCCAATGGCATTAGTGGCACAATGTGGAAAGCGTTAAACTGTTTCTGGTCTCTAATAGCTTTGTAGTTTGAGGCAAAAGAATGATATATATATATATTTTATGTATATATATATATTTTTTTTTTTTTTTTTTATTTAATATATTTTATTAAAAAAGAATGACCCAGTTAGACTTCAAAAATAAACCCCAAGTTGAAAAATAACCTCAATATTACACTTTAAGTGGCCTGTTATATTTTTTTTAAAGAAAGAAGAAGGGACAAAAGACTGTAAAAATATATTATTTTAAATCTAACCATAAAATGTAACAAGAAACACATATATGATAACAAAAATAATAAGAAAAAAATATATAATATAAAATATAATCATTAATGATTTGCTATGCAGGGACTTCTGGAAATGTCTTTTTTTTTATTATACTTATAAATAATGTAATCACAAGGTGGCTTTTAGAGTTTGTTCACTTATAACGGCAATTTTAAAAATAATTTACTGTAAAAGTTCACAAATTTGAACTGTACGTTATATAATTCATACATTTTTACTTCCAAAAACCCTGTATTTTATTGCATTTTACAGCACAATGACGTCCTATCTGATTTTAAACCACTGATCTATATAAATCTTTTATAGATGAATGATAAAACATTTATAATAATAATATCATTTTTTGTCATGCTAAGGTAACTGTAGTGTACCAATAACAGGTAAAGAAGTAAAAACTGTAGCATTTATACAATATTTTTCTGTATTAACAAAGTCGTTAACTTTGAAATTGAAAAACATTGCACACTTTGAATTTTATTTTAACATGACACTTGAAATACTTTCTTCTCTTTTAGCATGACCTCTCAAAACTTTGCACTTGACCTTCATTAGCTGTGAGTTTTTGGTTTGCAGGTCTAAAACCATATCCTCTGTATTTTTCATGAATTTGCTGCTATTAGGAGTTTCAATAGGTCCACAAGAAGGAGGAGGTAGAATGAGACAGTCTCTCTGTTCACATGGTCACGGGCATGAATCCCAAAGGAACAATTGTCCCACTCAGTTAAAGTTACCCAGAAGAATGCTGAGAGGAAGTAATGCGTACAAATGTAGTGCAGGGATGGTGAAGGGGTGAGAAAGTGCAGAGTGAAAGAAGAAGGGTCATATCCCCATCCAGTGGCCAATTGAAATACAGCAATTTCCCTTGTGTGTAGCTCATTAAAAGTTCTGCAGAGAGGAGTTTTTTTTTTGCCATGTCATTGGTTTTCGAAAGTTTTAGGTCAGTGTCAAAGTGCCTGATTTTTTATGAATATTAAAATAGCATTGCCATAGATAGATAGATAGGTCCCTAGCGATCTAAATCTTCTCATCTTTTCAATGAAGTGATCCCTGCTTAGGATCTAGGACAATCTTAAATATCTTAAATACCACGCAACTGATATCAGGTTCCTTGATATGCTCTATATTAAGCCTTTTCCAAATGTGGATCATCGTGTTCCATTGTGTCATGTCCCCACCTCGTTTGAACTTGCTATGACAGAGAGCTAGAGATCAGTGACACTGACTCCTGTATGGGACGGAGGGATCTGATGCTGCTGCTATCCTTGGTGATGTACAGCTCAATCCAATTAGGCTTCACCTCCGGACTGTGATGCAGCGCGCGGGGCGAACACTCCTGCTCAGTCGCTGCTCCGCTGAGCGCTGTGCTTGACTGTCTTTACGCGCGCCGCTTTCCACTTTCAACACACTATCATGGCTTCGTGGCGAGAATAATCAACAGTTTCGGGGTTTTGTCCAGCTTCGTCTTTGTGCTTAATTCGCGCGAGTTGCTTGTGAGATTTGGTCCATACAGAATGAAGAGGAACGACTGCCCTTTCAGAATGGGGACATGATTTCATTGACCCCATTACAGCAGAACTACTGAAGTCCAGGGCCCTTGTTAAGATTCCTCCTTTCATAATCCTCTACTTTCTAAAAACTGTGTGCTTTGGAGACTTGATTTAGCCTGCAAAGTTTGTTGGTTCATTAATTTTTTTGGAGCATAAAATAGGGTCATTATAGTGTTGGGAGTTCTGAATGCATTGAATTCATAAAATGATATTTTTATTGTATTAATGGCTTTATTTAGAACTCCACTTTTATTTTTTTTATAATCATGCCTATGCATTATAAAAAATATTATTGAAGGAATTTTTCTGTTACATGATAAGATGTCCTGAAATGTCTTTGATTTTCAGGTGCAACCATGGAGGGCCTTGTCTGAGGTGGATTCATCGAAGTACTCCTAATTGACATCTGAATTAGCATAACATTTGAGTAGTAGCAGTCATGACTGAGAGGGCAAACTTCGGAGCTCAGAGGGTCTCACGGCCACAAGGCTCACTCCCGCCAGAACCTATCGACATTATCCGGACAAAAGCCAGATCCAGAAGAGTCCGGATCAATGTGGGTGGGCTGGTCCATGAGGTGCTATGGAGAACCCTGGACCGACTGCCACGAACCCGTCTGGGGAAACTCAGAGACTGCAATACCCATGAAACCTTAATGGAGATCTGTGACGACTACAGTCTAAATGATAATGAGTATTTCTTTGACAGGCACCCAGGTGCCTTTTCCTCCATTTTAAACTTTTACCGGACTGGCAAGCTACACATGATGGAAGAGATGTGCGCTCTGTCCTTTGGTCAGGAGCTTGACTACTGGGGCATCGATGAGATCTACCTGGAGTCATGTTGCCAGGCACGGTACCATCAGAAGAAGGAGCAGATGAATGAAGAGCTGAGGAGAGAGGCTGAAACTCTCAGGGAGAAGGAAGGAGATCAGGTGGAAACGGGCTGCTGTCCAGACAAAAGGCAGAAGCTCTGGGATTTGCTGGAGAAACCCAGCTCTTCTGTAGCGGCCAAGGTAGGGCAAGCACATGGCCCACACATACACAGTTCAAAATATCAGAGTGTATTCACACTAATTTATCTAATTATCAGCCGGACTAATTATTAATTTATGACATTTTCTCTTAGGATGTTCCATTTGTGCGTCTGAGCGAACATTAGATCAACAAACTAGCACTTAAAAAAATACTGAAGAGCGTTAGCCCAAATATTCAGTTTGAAATGAATTATTAATTTGTCTTACAATGACTAGGGGCAAATTCAAGGGTAAAGTTTGGACTGCAAAATTCTGAGACTGATGCCAGCAGTGATATGATGAAATATGAAACCCAAAGATGAATTTATAAATACACACATCCCATATGCATTTCCCCGGCTGTCGTGATTAACATATTAGCCCAGGCTTTTATGCCACAAAAGAAGAGGCATATTTTTTTGTGGTATATAGCTTGCTAGAGGGAAGATTTATGACTCTGCATGTCAGTGTGAAACTATTTTGGCTGTATTTTCCATCAGAGATGTTTGCTATTGCTCTTTATTTTGCCGATGTGGTGAGATGCTGCACGGATGACTGATATACGCATGCGTTACTTAATTAAGAATGATTAAGAATGAGTCAATAAAACAAAAACACTGTCATGGTCTGTTAAATTTAAAGATGGTGCTTTAAATATCTCTCATTGTGGATTTAAGTAAGTTTTGACTAATTATATTTTCTTACACATTAGTAGATTGTCCCGGTAGAAGGTTGTTGAGAATATTAAAATGCTTTTTCACAGCTGCTCAGGAGCTTTGTCTCCACTCACTGCCCAGTCTCAATACACAGATCGCCTACTTCCCAGAATACAGACAGGGAAAGCAGTCAGAAGAGCCATTAGTGAAATGCTTTAATGTACAGGATTTTTTTACCTTGCCCTTTGTCTCTCGAGAAAAGAGACTTTCCAAGGGGTAAATAAAAGCAGAAATGAAAAAAGTTGACAAATATGTTTGATAAAACTCACTAGAATCCTAAACAAAACTGCATTTTGTGCCATAATAATAGTAACTATCATCATAATAGTAACAATGTTAGCATTTTAATTATGATGACTAACATTCTCATTAAGTTGATCTATGATTATATAAATGGTTATAGATTATATTTGAACTTTTTTATATTTTTTGTTTTAAATATATATTAAAATAACATTAGACTTTTATTCCATACATTTAATGTTCAACATTTGGAGCAGAACACTGAACTCAGTGTAACTAAAAGTAAAGGCTGATGCGATAGGTCTTAAAAAGAAGGTTGAAATAAAGGGAAAGTGACAAAAGTGAGGAGAGAAAAGACAGATGGTAATACTCATAAACATTCCCACTAGCCAGCTGAGTGAACTCTTAGCATCAAATTAAACTGTATCCACATGTTTTCTTGGGCATATTTGTCAACAGCTGTTACCTGACCAGAGAGGACAAGGTATATCATCTCACTCTGATTCATTGTGTTTGGCAGATTTACATTGGCATTATGTGTGGTAGTGGGACTGGGCAGGTGGAGTAGCACGTTCTGCTCTCAGAGAGGAAGATGAAGGTTGAGTCACTGCCACTATGATTTGTTGCCAGTCAATCGTTTGAGTGAGTCAGCACAAACACACAGCGTCCATTCAGCCTACACCTATCGGCTATAATGTCTGCTCTGACAGGCCAGAAGCAGCTCTGTATTGACTGAAATCACCTTCAGCTTAGTTCAGTTTATCATATCACCACTGTTCACTGAAGGGAGGTTTGAGATGGAAAAAAAACTGACAGGATTGCAACAAGCCTATTTAGAAGGTATGGTATGCGTGTGCTAACAATATATAGCAGTATATTAAATTACAAAGCAGTTCTCTTCAGTAAACCCCACTTTACTGTAGCTCTGAATTTTTTTATGCTTGTGTCTGGGTTTTAGGGAGGACAGAGCAAACCTCTTTACATTGCAGGGGTCCAGTCGTAATTAATCGCATGTGAGCTGTAAGATTAATGGCAAATAGTTCCTAACCTTGCCCTCCACCTTCACTTCTGTGGGTTCAGTGGTTTGGTTATTGGACACTGCCTTTTGAGCAGGAAGTGACTGGTGAGCTACGGAGGAGGTATTTCCCAATGCATGTTGATGCATATTGCAGCAGAATATTGCCAGTAATACTTTACTTTGATGCATGATGTGTTTCAGTACATTCCCATTATATATAATGGGAATGTACTGAAACACATCATATATATATATATAATTTATAATTTATATTTTTTTTTTCCAGTCAACAGACAAAATATTTTTAAGTGTATAGTATAAAACATATATAAACATATTACATAGAAAATTTAGTCCAACAGCACAGTTCAAGGAAATTTATTTTTAGCTTTAAAAATGTCTATATATGGTTTCAGATATCAAAATACATTACAAAATGCACTTCGAGAAGTAAGAACATACATCCAGTTGAAATATATGTTTGGGGTAAATGCAATATGTAATTATTAAATATATTTTGGACAAACATTTTTTCGAAGAAGAAGAATTGCCAAAAATGGCTAGGGTTAGTTAATTGTGTAACTAACCCTAAAAACAAAATTTATTTATTTATTAATTACCAATACATTTTGAAATATTTTAATGTATAGATTTTTGCTTTATGTTTTGGGAGGGACTACTTAGCCGTTACATGCTTTGCGGAGCTCATTAAATTATTTAGTAATGACAATGTGTTTATCCTTTCAAGTACTTGCAAATAAGCTGTTATGATTTCTATCAAGCTATAAAAGGGAAGATATTTGCAACTGGACAATTGCTGGGTTGTTGAAAACATAAAGTGAACAGTGGCTAGTTTAGCGGTCAGCATATACCGCTCTCTGTGAGGCAATGGAGACTTAATCTCCTTTGGTGCTTTACCTAGTCTGCTCCTACAAATAGACTGAGGGCCCTGGCTTATGGCTAGTGTGTAATGTGGTCACGTGTTTAGCCAGAGCAGTTAATCAATTAGTGAAGGCAGTTTTCCACCCTGCGGAAGTTATTAAGAGCGGCAGGGGACGTTGACTTTTTTGCGCTGTTTCAAAATGCCAAGTCGAGCATTGTGAATCACCTGGGTAGATTAATTTATTTTAATAAGCATTTTAACCAGCCATTTTCTTGTCTTAGAGAAATTTTTTTAACATCTCTATGGTTTGATGTGCTGGCTGAGGAGTGAGGTATCTGGTGTATTTGGGTTTTTTCTTCGTGTTTAACTGTTCCATTTCCCATTGACTCTGCTTATCTCAGAGGACTTGTGTGGTGTATGTCCTCTCAAAAGTTCAGAGGACTCTAACCCTTTCCTTTAAAGGTGCTGTATGTAGGATTGACACCGAGTGGTTGAACTAGGTATTGCAGTCCAAATTCAAAATATTAGAGAGGGTTTTTTTCACCCGGCCCCTCCTCCTCAGACTTGACGCAGGTTGCCAGATTGACGACACCAACAGTAACGAGCTCACTTGACGATGACTGAAATGAAATACGCTGTGTTTTCCGCCAACTGGCAACCCGGGGTGACGAAATACAATTGGGTAAACTGGCAGTGGCGGGGTTTCACAAACCATAACAAAGACCGACATTCCGGCCCGGAACGCACATTTTCAAAGGAGAATAACTTGACTGTAGCATTGTTTTTCAGATAAACAAGTATGTTAACTTAGCATGTTTCTTAAATATCTGCAAACATATTATGGTATTTTTATGCTTCAGTAGAGTCAAAAACTTACATACAGCACCTTTAAAGAGCTGGTCTGTCGCATCACCTTCATTTGTTTTGTAAACCTCCTGAGCCTTTAGTAAGCAATGCAAAGAGACATCATACAGTATAACAATGGATGAGGGTATTAGTACCTCAGGAAATGATTTTGGTTGAATTTGCACTCTTATGTTCCTCTCATTTTAGATGTTTTGATCATTTCAATTGGTAGTCAAGCTAGTCTTGGCTAAAAAAGAATGAAAGAAACAAACAAAAACATATTTCCTTACTACTCAGCATCTTATACAGAATCTTTGCTACTGAAAATATGAAATTAAGTGCCTTAGATCAGCCTTTTACAAAGGAAATATGTCTATTTTTCTCCATGAGTCCCACAGAGAAAGTGAGTCATCCTGTGGAGCGTCTCTCTTCTGAGTGACTATTTTATATGACTAAAATGCTTAAATATATTTAAGATATAAGATATTCTAAAATGCAAAAATATTTATTCAAAATATCACTTCACATAAAATACAATTTATAAAATCTTAAATAAACATGTTTTTTTAAGATTAGTTAACTTAATTAATAATATGCTTTTGAAAATTGTTTTATAAAGCAGTAAAAATAATACATGATATATCACTAAAAGGCATAAATATTTATTTGTTTTTCATATGAATTGCAATTTTAAAAATAAATCTCAAATATAGTTTTACTTAACATTTTTATAGCATTTTTATGAATCTCGAAAAGCTATAAGAACTATACTTGATATTGTGAGACATCTTATCAGATATCATAATCTGTAAAGAGGTGTTCACTGCAGATTGTTTTGATGAGATCACTGTTCCTCTGAAATGTCTGTGGTGTGAATAATTTATGTGTATTTACAGTAATTGATCATGACATGATACTCTATGCTCTCAGCTCTGTGGACCGAGCGGAAATTCTCTGCGCCAAGCACATGGATGGGAAAGGGGGAGAAAGGGAAAAAGAAGGAAAAGCTCTTTGTCTGTGGAGGTTCTGTTACTAAATAAAGAGGCATGGGCTCTGGCTGAGACTCTGGGTGCAAGGAGATACCCGGTGAATTCCCCTCTCAGACATCACAGCAAGAGCCGTGGAGGTCAACAGACAAAGTAAATGTGAAGATGAGTAAAGGTTACATCCAGTGCTCTTTTAAGAGTCTGTTAGATCCTATTAACTTTAGTGAGATTGCATTAATAATTTTAAAACAATTCATCCTTTGTCCACTTCAGTAAAGGCATTATTTCTCAATGTACTTATAGAGTGAGGATGGTAAATCGATCTCCTTTCATGATTATTATAGACTAATTTCTAGACAAATAGAAATTATTATAGACTAATAATAGATTATAGACTATTTTCATGTGAATAATGTGCTGTAAAGAGACAGATGAATGTTTAATGTGGTATGTAACCCTATATACTTTCGATTTAATTTAATTATATTTCAAACATGAGTTAATGGTGTCAATTACATTTACAATTAAAACAGTTTTTCAAAACAATTGAACACTTCATCTTAAAATAGCTATTAAAAATAAAAACATTTTAACTATATAGTAAGTCTATATGTTCACACATTTTGACAAAATCTAGAAAAAAAATGGCAGAACATTTTTCCAGTTCAGTTATTAAATCCATGTGAGAGTTCAGACGAAGGTTAAAACTATGAAATTCAAAGCTGAGATATCCTCAAATGAGAATAGACATCTCTGAATTGAAAGTAATTGTCACGTTATGTAATCCAGTGCTTTGAAAAGGAAAGGCTGAGCTTGTGACCCAAAGGGAGCAAAGTACTGTACATAGGCCCATCGTGGGCGTTGAACAGTGGAGCAAGTCCTTTAGCCTCTCTGCCGACTCAGAGGAGTTTCCATCCCTCACAATGTCACACAATTATGTAGTTAAGCCTGAGAAACCTAAAGGGATTTATCTTTAATCGGAGTAATGAACAAACAAAATAGCTACAGTTCCACCTTTGATTCAACTCTGATGGATAAAAGCCCAAGTTATAGACATGATCTGATCCTGTATTTGAAGCTTCATTGAGGGTTAAAGCCAATTACTAATGTAGCGTGACCTACAATCAATAGCTACTGTGTCTATCAGTAGTGTGTCTAGCATTTTTGTAGCTTGTATGACCTTGTCACGTTCATATTCTAATAATCGAATGACTTGAAATTACTTCATTTTTATATGAATTTCATTACAGCAGTAACATTTTTAATGCTTTCCTTATCCTTAATCCTTAAAGTCACTGCATACATGGAAATGTTCAAATGCAGATGCAATTATGTACAAAAAAGTTTGTGCTACACACAGATATTTTATAGTTTGAGTTTAAGCAGTTGGAAAACTTTTAAAGGGCGTCTCAAAGACGGTTATCAACTGTGGTGTAACAAAGCTCCTTCTGTAGTATTTAGCGAAATGCGAAGCCAATGTCAGAGGTGCACAAGAGTATGAATCTGCCAAACAGCCTCAGTTTAAGCCATGAAAGCATTGCCAACAAAATGCTATTTTTACGTGACAAAGCTGAAAGTTACTAGACAAAATCATTTCTATGAGGTTGATCAATACTGAGAATGTTAGAAGATTATTAGCCTACATTTATATCAGAATAGTCAATGGGAATATTAAGACTATAAATCAAAGTTATTAAAATGTTGGATGTTTAACAAATATTATCAGATGACAAATACAGTGATATTTTTGAAGAAATTCTATTTCTGTGAAATCTTGGTTATGAAGGACTGGTGCTTTTAAGGGCATGTATGCATGGAAGATTTCCTCCTGTCTCTTCATATTATAATCTATATTGACCTTTGGGTCAGTGATCAAGTAATTGGATTCTTTTTCATTGTTATGTGTCTCAGGACTCAGTTTAGGTCATTACTGTGTAATATATATACACAAAGATAATAGATATCTTAAAAGTAATATATACATAAATACACACACTCACACAGAGTATAATTATTCTTTTTTTATTTAGTATATTTTTATTTTTTAATTTATATTTAATATAATTATTATTTCTTTAGAATATATATATATATTGTTAAAATAATATAGATATTAAAGAAAGCACTATACTGAAAGCAGATAGCCAGGTTTTGTATAAGCAGATCAGATCTCATGCTGTTGTGCTAATGATGCTCTTTCTTGGGCAATCTGTGTGCTATTCATACAGTGTGACAACAAAATACATGCTATTAGCTCCACCTACCCAACCCACAAGAGCTAAAACCCTGCCACGGGCAGGAGCACTGCCAGTCTTGTAGGATAAGACTTAGAGTTTTATCCTCTGAGCTCAACCTCACCTTGAACCCAGTTGTGATTTTCGTTCTGTGAAATGATTTTTGGGGGGCAAATGTCGGACAAATTCTCGTGGATCTAGTATGAGGGCAGATATCTTAGATTGTGTTAAAAATAGTCAGTGGCAGTTGGACAGACTGAATAGCAGGCTGTAACACTGTGTTTAAGTAGAGGTTGCCTGCCTACCCCCCTTGTGTGGCTGAATATTTTGCATGCGAGTAAGTGGTAGGCTGAGGGCTAGCCTGTAAATCACAAGCAGTCATCAGGGCCACATTATTGACTAATCACTATAATCACGACCCCCTGCTTCCTCCCACCCCCGCGCATGCAAAGACACTGTCAAACACAGTCGTCATCTTACTATCTTGTAGCTCAGCTGATTTCATGCGTGTTGGAAACTCTATTCGTTTCGCATGTTCACAGACACTCCATTGCGCATTATAGAGGAGCTGGATAGTGTGTCTCTTACTCAGCAAAAGCTACTTGACAAATGTGGGAGTTAAGCTCCAAATTAACCTGTCCTATAAAAAACACACAATCAAACAGATCTCATGACACTCCTTTATAAATAACCCTTCAGTATCGATCAAGATATTCTTGGGTTTCCAGACAGAGTTTCTTCTTCCTCTTATGGCTGTAATGATAACAATGTTCTCCAGAAATAATTTAACCTTCACTTCCTCTCAGGAAGAGAGGCGTCTTCTGGGACGCTTTGTTTATAGTTTTACACTGCCTTCAGTTGAAACATCAAATGATGACTGAAAGTATCTTAATCCTAGTTTGTTTATTTAAATTTGATATTTTCCTCCCTTTCGTTAGTAAGGTGTTTCTCAAGTAGTTCAACAGAGAGAAAACAGAAAAAAACGGCCTATCAAGCAATAGATGCCAATATTGCTTGTGCAAACAACACACTTCACCCTACTCTGAGGGAAGAGCTGAAAGCTTGGCCTGTTGTAATTGTTTCTGAGAGAACACATTACTGAGTCATTCGAGCATCTGACCAAGGTTTGTAGATAAAAGAAGATGGATTTAACACTTTAACTCCTGAATCACAGGCCTTTTGCTGGATTAGTGGTTTGTAGACTGAAGGAGCTGTCCATGGTGCTGCTCTGAAACATGAATCAGCGTTACCAAATATTCATTAGTTCTTTCCAGAAAAAAATAGCTCATTCATATATATATATATTTTTTTTTCATAGAAAAATATTTCATGTTCTTGTTTTCCTGGTCTTTGACTCACATATGAACCTTCCACTTTTTGCAATACAGGTAAATCCACCTCACCCTGAAGATTAAAAGGCAAATCCTCATGTTCGGCTAGATTGCTTTCAGTTAGCAGTATTTCCATATACATATTATTTGTGATTATTTTTAGATCCTTGGTTCAGTGCCAAGACAATAATTCTGTGGGCAGTGAGTTTGAATGAGAAAAATCAGCTAGTTTTTTTTTTTTTGGCCAAACTCACCATAAAATTCAAATGTTCCAAGGACCAAAGCAGCTTAACTCCACACTCTAGTAGATACCTAAACCAGACTCACATTTCATTTCACCCTGCCTTTACATCATGTACATTGTTAGTTTGGCAGTCTCTTGGAATTGTACGTATGCGATATCTCAATACTGCAACTCCATGAAAGGGGATTAAAGATCATGTAAAATTATACACTGAAGACAAATATGTATTTATTTATGTGTTTATGATATGGTTTCAATGCAATTCTTGATTCTGGTCTATAGCACCATCTACTGGTCAGATGAAATGCGGTATATTTTTCTGCTCATCCGAGTAAATTAAATTGGCTCTACTTTCATGTCTCTTGAATCACTCCATATAGATTCACTCTCTCATTTCATACTAATGCAACTGTGTCGCAGTTAAATTGTAGAGAAAATTACTTAAGTATTAATGTTAGTGTAATATTGTTGCAGCATTTATCTTGTTACCAATAGTTTTGTACATTATTTCATGTCCACATACACTGGAAAAAATAGAAACAATTTTCACTCAGAAATTGCTAGTAAATTTCCGAATTACAAAGAAATGGCAAATAACACATTGAATTAAACATTACATTTTGAAGTAGATGAACTGAAATAGTATTTTCTTGTAAAATGCACTTTTTACAGTGGATTTATTTATTTGTGAAGTAGCGATCATTTCCTGTCTGGGTTTTCTTTCAGATAATATTGTTTCCAATCGCCTTTTTGAGAGTAATTCTATTTATTTTAATTAATGACACAAAGACATTATTAACAACATTAGCTGCCAGAAGGGAAAAAAACATTTAAGTGGTTTTAAAACATTACAGAAAGTTTCAAAAGGTTCCAAAAAGTTTATGTATAATATAAGTCATTCATATAATAATAATAATAATAATAATAATAATGTAAGAAATGCGGTTTGCAAAGAGCCCACTTCTGATGTACATGGTAGTTTCCTAATAAAATTAATTTTATTTAAAATTATTTTTTAGATTTAAATTTTATTTTTACAATTTTTAATACTTTTCATTACATTTCAAAATGTCATTCTGAAAATAGAAAATGCCACAGACTCAAAGAACATCATTAACGCATTTCGTCCTTTAAGAAACACATTAAACAAATGCCAAAACAAAACAAAAGCCTTTGTGACATCAGCAAGGTAGTACCCTTTCTCTAAGACAGAATTAAATTAAGGTTAGGTGACTTGAAGGATCTCTTGGTGCTTCCTGTGCTTTCCTATGCACATAAGCCCTGGCCCAATGCCAGAAATCTCCCTGTGTTGAGATCACTGCCCATGTAATCACGTTTATACAGATCCACAGATGAGGACAGTTAACTAATCCTCCTGCCTTTCTCCTTCAGTACTTATCGCTCCTGTCTCTCCTGTGTTGAGAACAAATACAGCCCTACTGCATGTGTCAGCAGAGGCATTCAACTGAGGCCTGTATGACATACCTTGATGTAAATGTTTTTCCCAGAACCTCAGTGAAACTGATTAATGAGCTGACCACAACGACACATCAGGCTGGGAATTCATGTCCTTCAAACTTAAAGTCACCATAAAGTCAGAACACTGCTCTGATTTTAGTGCCATTCCATCAGCTGGTGTAGGTCTGACACAGCTCATAATAGCAGGGTGACTGTGATGTTTTTAGAAAATGTATTAGTAGTAAACAGGCAGCTCTTTTTGATGATAGCATGTATATATTTAAAAAAAAAAAAAAAATTTTTTTTTTAGTAATTTTGACAGAATTTTTTTTTTTAAATGTTATTTGTTAATTGTAATACTGTTTATTTGGTTTATTTATGGATGGCAAATATAATGTAAAAGTCAATACAATGCCATTTTACTGTAAAATATTTTTTTCAGAAGTAGGAATTATCAAAAAAGCCAACATGTACACTTTTTTTTTTACAGTAAAACATCATTAAAACGTTGTTAAATATTGTTCAAATGAAAGTCTGAATAGCTAATAAATTGCATTCTGCATTCCCAGAATTTCTGTATGTATACCATCAAATTTATTTGGATTTTATTTAGAAAGTAAGCTTATTGTCTTTGACAATGTGCATTGAGTGTTTTAAATTGCATTTTATATTTTTAGTCTATGTTTATGCCATTATTTTAGTGTAATGTTTTTTTTTTTTTGTACTGTAGTAAAAATGTTTACATACAGTCCTTTGTTCAGTATGTGACAGCTGGGAATTTGTTTTAATGCAGAAATATTTTCCTAATAATGTGAAGCCTTTTCTGACTAGAAAACTAAAAAATCATGCAAAATGAGTCTCATTTGGATGGTATATAACATGTCCTGTAGAGTTACCTCAGTGACCCTCTCCCCAGGGATTAAAATCAGCTCTTTTTTACTCTTATCTTCGTGGATATGTCAACCTCTGACTGGACTTTAGGTCTCTTGGTCACAGCCAGACGCTACTCAACCCTACCTGGCAGGGACAATCCCTGCGTCATGCGATGGCAATTACAGGCTCCCTGGGAGCTAATCAGAGTCCTTTCCTTATACTTCTACTCCATTACACAATGTCAAATACCTCTAGCAGCAAACATACGCATTCATTTGTGCCTTCCTGTTGACCCCGACATTTGTTTAGCCTGGCTCATCAGTTGTTTAACGTGCTCTAGCAACACTCAATACTTGGGTAATCAATGACAACAAAGCACTCTGTTTTACTATACAACTGACACTGATGTAGCAAGCAAAGTTATACTGTTTAGATGCTTTAGATTTGGCCTTTTTATAGGTTTTCCTTGCACTGCATCATTGAAGCCCTCACCAAGACTCTTAAATTAGCCTTAAACTCTTAACTGAAAAAGCATGTTACTGTTGCAATCAGAACATCGTGACATTTTTCACTCTTGTTTAAGAACATATGGACCTTGCGAAGGTGTTCACATGGTCGTCTGTGTGGGAGGACATTTCAGGATAATTGTAATAGGATTGAGTTTCTATCTATAGTAAGGATATGGAAAGGTTAGGAGCAGTTACTCAGTATTTCCCCTCCCCCCACAAGGGAAGAATCAACCAGTAATCTCTTTAGTTTTCCTTAAACATTGTAACATTAAGCATTCTAGTATAGAATATTGGGCTGGCAAATTGTGTCACAGTGCTTATTGTGTGAAACTAGTGAAAACATCCATTCCTTAGTGCACTGATATTTTTAGGAGAGTTGAACAATTTGGATTGGGCGTAATATGACTTGATATTTGTCTGTGGTGTGATTAATTCTGGTGTAATATCATGAAGTTGATCAAATGTGCTGAATATATTTAGAAGTGTGTTATGACATTTCTTTCATAATGGTATTTACGCCACCCACAATGACAGGACCGTGTCAAGGTCAGCCGTTTTATTCTCCACCCAGGATCATTATTAATCCCCTCTTAATGCAGTTCCAGGGAACGAGTAACAGTTTCTCGATTTGTTGCTCATTGTCTTTTGTAGTACGTTATAGTTTGTTACTTCTTTGAGGATGACAATATCGTTTATAAGGGCATAATGGCAGTACAATAATCTAAATGAGTTCCCTAAAACTCATACTTGAAATATGTCAATTCTAAACTTTTACATTAAATGTCTATTGTGTTAAAGCATGAAAGTATAAAGGTAAGAAAAGTAAGTAGATGGGTGTTGTAACTGGAAGCTGGTGGCATCATGAAAACCATTTCATATCATTGAAGGATTTCTGAAGAGGCCTAAAATTGATACAGCAATTTTAAGGCATATTAAGGCTCAATTTATAAACATCTCTTGATCAATGTCCATTTTTTAGTTTAAAATAAGAAACTCAAGTAGTACCTTTTCCAAAAGTATGATTAATGCATTTATTGACATTGATAAATGGCAGTAAGATAACATGTTGTCCCAAAATTTCAGCAGAAATAGGGTCAGACTTCACGCCTACCTGAAAAGCATTCACAGACTGACATTATCATTTAAAAAGTTTTGCATTGTTAATGCTTGTTTTTTGTGTGAGAATGTGATGTTTCCTCTACCTGTAATGCAGCAAACAGAGAAATTGATTTGATGAAATGCAATATAATAGCCAGACAAGTAACTCAGTCTGATCAGGGTTATTTGATTACCTTGCAAGAAGATTTAGATGACCTCACGAGACAACCTCCATATTCTAACAAAGTAGCTGATCAGTAAGTGCTTGTCAAAGCCATTTGTGAATTGATGTGCAGTTGGAGAACGAGAGAACAGACGAAGCAGATCACATTATCCTAATAAGGATGAGGGCACAGTCTCTTTCACTCTCTCATTCTGTTTGCTCTTAGTCCCATTAGCCTTTGCTTTATTATTATTATTAAATATTACAAGAAATGTCACTATTTCTTTAAACTTTTGAATACCTGTAACACAATTTTTACAATTACAAAACTACCTTTAGGCTATTTTGATTTCGAATTAAGTGCCTACACTGACAAACTTAGGTAACACTATATTTTGATATGTGTATTTACATATATTCTGAATGAGTATACAGTGGTCACAATTAGTTGGACACTTCAGAGTTTGTATATGGAGTAAATGATGTTACGTCACTAAATGCTTTCCTCTTTTTGTTTTTTTGCAGATTCTGGCCATAATATCAATTCTGTTCATCATTCTTTCAACCATTGCACTGTCATTGAACACCCTGCCTGAGTTACAAGTGATTGATGAATTCGGACAATCCAACGACAACCCGAACCTGGCCCACGTTGAAGCCATTTGTATCGCCTGGTTCACTATGGAGTACCTTCTCCGCTTTTTGTCTTCTCCCAACAAGTGGAAGTTCTTCAAAGGGCCACTCAATGTCATTGATCTGCTGGCTATCCTTCCTTACTACGTCACAATATTCCTCACAGAATCCAACAAGAGTGTCCTCCAGTTCCAGAATGTGCGCAGGGTAGTTCAGATCTTCCGGATCATGAGAATCCTGAGAATTCTGAAACTCGCGAGACACTCGACTGGTCTCCAGTCTCTTGGGTTCACGCTGAGAAGAAGCTATAATGAACTCGGACTGCTGATATTGTTTTTAGCCATGGGCATCATGATCTTCTCCAGTCTGGTGTTCTTTGCTGAGAAAGATGAAGATGCCACGAAATTCACCAGTATTCCCGCTTCATTCTGGTGGGCAACAATTACTATGACAACTGTAGGTTATGGAGATATCTATCCCCAAACCCTTCTGGGAAAAATAGTGGGGGGTCTCTGTTGCATCGCTGGTGTGTTAGTGATCGCTCTGCCCATTCCCATTATTGTGAACAACTTCTCTGAGTTCTACAAAGAGCAGAAGCGACAAGAAAAGGCTATCAAACGAAGAGAAGCGCTTGAGAGGGCCAAGAGGAACGGAAGCATTGTGTCGATGAACTTGAAAGATGCCTTCGCTCGCAATATGGAACTATTGGATGTCGTGATAGAAAAGAATGAGGACAAGGGCGCAGACAATCAACTTTCACCCAGTCGCTGGAACTATCAGAAGAACCCAAACTCTGACTTGGGTTCCAAAGGCTACGATGCGAAATATCAAGAAATAGGTCAGCTGGCTTCTCCAGAACGATTATTCAAACCTACTTCAAGCCCTCAACGTCTGAATGCGAAATCCCTCGAGCAAATGTACAACCAGATGACGGCCGCCTCATCCATGAGCAGCAGCGGACCTTCGGCTTCCAAAGCGAGCACTATTGTAAAAGAAGAAGAAATGGAGATGAAGGTAGTGCAGTGCGAACCACGGCACAAAGAGAGACCCGTCACTGAGATAAGAAGCCTGTCCAGCGTTGACAGTTTCGCCAGCTGTGCCACAGACATCAGTGAGGTAGAGAGAAGCGCGCTACTGCCAAATTTCGCAGGAGCGCAGACAAGGCATCCACGCGCTCCTCCACCGCTCGACCTCAGCCAGATCACCTCCCTGGAGAAACGGGCTCCTGAGAAAGCAAAGCAGCCCACGATCATCAAAGAGGGCCTCTACGAGTTTGTTCAATGCAAGTCAGACAGCAGCACCATGTCGCAGGGCGAAGAGAACCTAAGCTTTGATCCGAGCGGTGAAAACGTGAGGAGCCCTCCACGAGGAAACCAAATCAAAGTCAAGGGACTCAAAGTGAACTTCACCGAATCTGCAGACGAGGGCGCTTCCAACTTGCACTTAGTCGTGACGGATGACGCGGCCACACTGACACCAAAGCTACCGGTATCTGATCCATTACTGCTGCCGGGTTCTCCTCGGCACAGTCCCAGAGCCCCAGGGAAAGGCTTTGAAGGGGACGGAGCCACAAGCTCTCCAGGGTTCAGTCTGTCGTCTTCCGATAGCCAAAGAGGGAGAAACCACATCGATAGAGCCGCCGTTACTCCCACCTCCCCTAAAAGTGCACAAAACTGTGCTTCTGCCACGGTTGGTGCCATTGCAGCAGAAGACAACATTCAAAGTGGACAGAAGGTGGACAACCACCTCCTTTCACCTGATATTCTCAAGTCTTCAGGGGAGGGAGGTCGCTCACCACCATGTGAAACTAGCATGTGATGCGATGGGTTGCATTAACATGTTCACGTTCACAGAACGAATGCATCAAAGTATGTGGACAGAAAGAGGCATACTGATGTAGTGAAGGGGATTTTCTTTTGTCTTTCTTCGACACTATCGGACTGCATAGCCGCAGAGATTGACTTTATGATCCTGAGAGAGAAGGTCTGCTCTCAACGTCAAGAGCTTAGTGATATTCATACAGAGGGAGGACATTAAAAAACAAATCATACTCTTATTATTCTATCATCATTTTGTA
The DNA here is from genome assembly GCF_001515625.1 of Sinocyclocheilus rhinocerous. Classification (NCBI taxonomy): domain Eukaryota; kingdom Metazoa; phylum Chordata; class Actinopteri; order Cypriniformes; family Cyprinidae; genus Sinocyclocheilus; species Sinocyclocheilus rhinocerous. The sequence goes on along the minus strand of NW_015639526.1, from coordinate 29,133 downwards.
ACAGTACAACCCTCCATGTGAAGGATTAGTTAGCTGAATTATATATATTTCAAATCATAGGCTGATTCAGACAACTGTGATAAGATACTACAAATCGTTCTTTGTCATTTACAGCCCACTGAGCAGATGTTGTGCGTACACATTTTTTAAGACTAACCACTGTAACATTTTTGTTGGGTTTGTTTATTAGTTCTGACCAAAGTGGTAGCAGTGTAAATTGGCAGTCAGCATTTAACTTGAAATAATATTTTTGACCAAAATATGCCTTCATTTGATATCAGTGGTCATATATGAAGCAACACGTTTTCAGTTCTCTCTGGAAATGTGGATCAAATCAAATTCCAATTTTTTCTTTTACCATCTCTTTGAGAAAGTAATAGAAAAGGAAAAACGTACCAAAATATAACTGATATCTATATGAGCATGTCTGTTTCAGCGAAGCACAGGTTCAAATGTTTCCATTTGCATCACTTTATAGTTGAGCCAGTCTACTTAGAAATACATACATTCTTGAAATAAATAGTTTAGCATGGTTACTGCGGTGGCGATTCCACATCAGTGAATCTGAGAAACTGTATGGAAAGATCATTGTTTTTTAAACTGCCTTCAATTCAGAATTGAATGACGGCCATAGTAAATCAACTATGCCCTCTGCTGGATGAAGGAAACGGCACTTTATTTCTACGAGATGTCAGCTTGACTGGATGGGAATATTGTACATCAAAGAATGTCATTTTAAAGTTCCTCTCGAGGTGCAATACACTTGACCCGGAAACAAGAAGCTCATTGGATGTCAACAGCTCAATGCAGAACCCTGAGTGTATGATTTGTATATTAACTGTACATTCAAGACATTATCGGCTACATCCATTTAGTGTGTAGAAACACAGGTACACAAGTTGTGATGTCAATCGTACTTAAGTGATTTTTAAAACAAAACTAGGCAGGAACACAAGCCCTGCTTTAAGTATTCAAATCGGTGCCTTTTCATAAACAGTCATTTATGAGAAGGCGTTAAGATCTTTGGTTTGGTTCAGACAAGTATGTACAGAAAGTCCTAATTTTTATAGAGTAAAATATGCAAATATAATTGAGTTCTCAGGGGTTTTTTTTATGTAATCTTGAAAGCCCTAATGTTTCTGTATGTGAAATTCATTGTTTGCTGTTATCAAATCAAAAGGTGATGGAACAGAACACGGAACATAACTAAAGCGCTGCATGATCATCTACTTGCACAAGCATTGAGCAGATTTATCTTTAATACAACTTGACTTTTGTATGTACATTCCAATTTCATTTCTGCATATTTTTTTCCCCAATTAAGTTTGGATCCTAGTTGATATATTAATGTGATATTGTTTATAGTTGTACATCTTTTCTTTGAAATAGTGACTGCATTGTTCCAGATACCTAGAACGACCATTAAACAAAATAAATGTTTGTACAGGACACTATGAGCACATTCTTTTAAAGGGGAGATGCTTCATTAGATGTGAGGAGGGCACACAGATGTAGCAGCTTTTCAATGCGGCTGAGACTTCAGACACATGCTTTACAGTATATCATATTAGCAGACTAAAGTGTCACACAATAAAAAGATACCAAGAAATAAATTTCAAAACCAGTGTTTGTGTAAATGATTTTATTTTCTCACAGACCAACAGCAGAAATGTTCCAAAAACCTGTAAGACACAAATAAAAAAAAAATATTAAAAGTTTGACTTGAGAGGGCAGTTAGTCATAAGCACAAAGATTTTTCTCCCCTGACATTTACTTTAAATTGGCCTAATTCCTAACTGCCTTAAGAGGATATTCAAACCTCTGTAAATGTAAACAATTTCAGAACTTCCCTACTATGTGGTAAACCAGTAAAATTATGAACATGACTACCATACAAGTAATGCCTAAAGACTGTTTTATAGATTAATAAATACAATAAACAGCTTACATACGAGCACATAGTACACAGTATGCAAATTAACAATGAACAAAGTACTACAACTCTACTACAATAATTTTACTCTATTAATGATAGCACATCAGATTACGTAATAACACTTATACTACAATCTACTAATAACCTGAAACACACATTTCCAATATGGTCTGCAAGAACAAACTGAATGCAAATGAAACTAAATGTCAGACTTCTGAGGTCAGGTGCTCACCTAATGGTCTTAGTTCATCCTCCTGACGAGTCTGTTGATCTGGTCCTCCCGGTTTCCTGCATCACCTCCCTCAACAAAGTGGGTGGTCTTCTTGTTCATGCCACCACGAGGGGAGGACAGTTTGAACGGCCAGAGGAAGTTGTTTGCATACTTGAAGTTCTTTCCAACAGTGTAGATCTCATGGATGAGATCCTCAACGCAGATGATTCCGCAACGACCTGGAGAGAAACAAATCATGTGATTAAATCTTTATCTAATAACATAACTACTACTATAATACCTAATGTTCAATCAGGGTGTGCACTGGCTTGTCCTTACCAAGAGACTTCTCGATAAGGGAGTTGTCTGTCAGTGGAATGCGCTGCTTCCTGATCTTGCCATATCCACGCTTGTAGATGAGCTCACGCACAGATTTAAGGTTGGGGTACCTGAAAACAAAAGCAATATGGAATTTTAGCATGCATAGACAGTACATGTAAGTGACAACACATCACATTAGACATGCAGTTCACCCAAAAATGAACTGTCTTCCTCCCAAATGATTCTTCCATTGAACACAACAGTGGAAAGATTGAGGTAATGGACACTCTTCTCTAGGGCTCCACGATAAATATTGCACGATATTTAATGCGCATCTCGTCAGTAAAGCCGGTTCTGTAAAGCTCGGTGTAAATGCTGCTCCACGTGAAAGCACGCACGTGTAGAGATTTACCGCTGATTACAGAACCGGCTTTACTGACGAGATGCGCATTAAATATCGTGCGATATTTATCGTGCAGCCCTACTCTTCTCCATATAATTAAAGTAAATGGAGAATGACAAGTGACTTTATTAGAAATCTTCTGAAGCCACACAACAGATCTGTGCAAGAAACAGAAAATGCATTTAACTTGATACCTTTGATGTAGGGATGTAACGATTAACCGCCTTATTTTGTTAATATAAAGAGATTTATTTTATTTGTGTTACTTATTTATTTGATTTGGGGCTTGTTTACATTTACATTATATTTAAATTTTGTCATTTAGCAGACGCTTTTGTCCAAAGCGACTTACAAATGAGGACAATAGAAGCAATCAACACCAACAAAAGAGCAGTAATACGCAAGTGCTATATTAGTATATTATTATAGTGTTATATTTCAATTTCACAAAGAAATGTGCAGCATTTTGTCCAAGCAATAATAAAAGGACACATTTAATTTATAATTTGTCTTAAATCTCATTTTGTTAAAAAAAAAAATAATAATCGTGAATCGAATCGTGAGTTGAGTGAATCGTTGGTTTGGAGTAACAAAGATGAGCACATGAGAAACTTTAATTTTTGAGCAAGTATACACTACCATTTAAAATTAGGGGTTAGCCAAGTTTATGCTTTTGAATGAAGTCTCATGCTAACAAAGACTGCATTTATTTGATTCAAAATACAGTAAAACTACAAATTTCACAATATTACTTTATAACATACATGTTATTGTAAAATTTATTTTATTCCAGTGATAGCAAATTACTCTAGTCTTGAGTATCACATGACCCTTCAGAAATAATTTTACGCTGATTTGGTGCTCAAGAAACATTTATCAATGTTGAAAACAGTTGTGCTGCTCAACATTTGTGAAAACTGATCCCCCCCTCCCTTGCTGGATAACTATTCATTTCTTTAAAAACAAATCATTGACCCCAAACTTTCAAACAGTATTGTACCTTTAACAATAAGACAGCTGTAAATACACCATGGACATTCACAATTTATACATTATCAACCCAAAACATATTTACGTACCCCCAGGCAATGTAGGGCTCTGCAATTCGGAGCATGTTGATGGAGGCCTTGTTCAGCTTCACAAAGACACCGTTGAAGATCTGGCGGAGACGGAGCAGCTGAAGCACCTTGCGGACTTTGGGGCTGACACCATTGATACTGAGGACAAACAAGGTATTTCATCAACAACTTTCAAAAGAGAGTTTCATTAAGATTAATACTTGGTGGTGGTTTCAGAGGATTTGGCTTATTTTCAAGAGGAATCACCATGGTCGATAAGACGGGGAAAAAAGAGCAACATCATTAACCACAATTGGTGACATCTGTCTGCAACATGGCAGATAAACAAAAACAGCATTTGAAGGTGAAAATTTACCCTCTGATCCTGACGACAAAAGCCAGTTTGGGCTCAGCTGGGACGTAGTAGTTGCCTGCCTTGCGAGCCATCCTGCTCATGCGGATTTCACGCCTGTACATCTGTCTATATTCCTTGTGGTAAGCTTCAGCTCTCTTGAAGATGAGCTTCCTGGTGACTTTGCGGGCCTATGGACACGAGAAAAGATGCATGCTCAATTCTGGCTGTATGCTGATGCTTTTCAACATTATTTTGACCTCTCTTTGGAAACGACAAGGCAAGCAGGTAAGGTCTGAACCACTAACCTTCTTGTCAGCTGCCCCCTTCTTCTGACGGACAGCCTTGATGGCAGCAAACCGCTGTCGCCTCTTCAAGAGGCTTTCAGGGACTGAGGGAACCTTCTTCTTTCTGATGAGAAACCAGAAAATTGCACATTTGTTATTTTCTTGGTATCCACATTAGGCCTGCAAACCAGGCTATAATTACAACGGTCACGTTTCACAAAACAAGTTCACTACGTATAAACTAACGTACGCAACCCATATGTATGTGTGTGTGTGTGTGTGTATATATATATATATATATATATATTATAAACAGTACATAACAACATAATCTTAGACTACTAGGCTGCTTTTATTGATAGGAACAGTACTAGCGTGTAGCATAGCATCATGTCTTTGCCTCAAGTTAGCAGTCAGCTAATGACAGTAAGTAAATGTTGGCTCGAACAAGAGTATTTCCCAACCCAATACCACATTTTGGTATTTACGTACAGAAACACTCAGTCGGACACGTTTTAATGTTATTACATCACCTGCTTTTTCACACGTTGCTGAGCCGATTCAACCCAGGCAACTATACGACATTCACATCAAATTTATTGATTTATCATTCCCCGCTGCTCCCAATTTTCCCATCATAATGCTTAAATATACACATATTGCTCAATTAGGCTCCAAAAAATACCGTATGAGCAATATTACAACCGATGGAAAACGATTTAAATAGCAACGGTGTCCAACTTACGTTTCACCCGCCATTATCCCTACAGTAAAAGAGGCTTCTACGCATGCGCGGTGGCGTCTTATAAGCGAGGTCCTTCAGACTTCCGGTTATGTATTAGGTCTCCAGGTCTATTGCCTGCATTTTAAGAATAAAAGTGTAATAATTATTTTACTTTTAAGAGACTTTCTGCTTGCGCCAAAATGTTAGATTTAGAATTCATTGCGTTGAGATGTAGATAGGCTGGAAACTGTGCATTAGATATGACGCACACGCTATGACTGCTTTGCATAGCAGGCGGACACAAACACGCGTGGAAAGTTATGAAGTCAAGTTAGTTCGATCATATTTAAAGAGCTGGCGAGCCACAAAAATACACTGTTATGGGTAGATCCAAATTTTATCCAAGCCTCGACAGGGTGTTTCTTTGAGCACATTTGCGGTTTGATTTCTTTCTTTGCTGTTGGAACTGAACGTCGCTGTAATTGGTTTAGTTTGGCGAGTGGAAACGCAGAGGCACGCGTACATTATGAATATTGTAACTGAATTATTCGTGGTCACTTTTAAAATAATATGGTCGTTCGTACTGGCCGGTGCTAAATGGTTTATTCCTCCACGGGAAAAGAGTGTGGAGGGCCAAGTGTGTGTTATTACCGGTGCTGGAAGCGGTCTCGGGCGACTCTTTGCGCAGGAGTTTGCCCGGAGACGAGCGACCCTTGTGCTGTGGGACATCAACCGAGAGAGCAACGAAGAGACCGCAGAGATTGTGCGTGAAATCTACCGAGAAATGAAGCCCTCCGCTGGTGAGTTTAATAGTAAACGACCATTTCCCCCTATTTTTAGTCTTTCACAAGTGTTTTATTATTAGTATTTGTAATAATGTACAATAAACGTTTTGTTAATACGTATTGTTAATTAACGTTAGTTAATAAAATGCATTCTGTTCATTGTTAGTTCATGTTAGCTCACGTCCATTACATAACTATACAACGTTTGATTTCAGTAATGTATTAGTAAATGTTTAAATTAATTTTAAGAAAGATTGAGTGCTTTAGAATAATTTTTCAATGTTTTTTTTCTGTTTACTAATGCAGTTAATAACAAATGAAACCTTATTGGAAAGTTTTTAGTTTTTTCTTCCTTAACCCATTTAATCCCATTTTTTTCCCAGGAAAGTAAACGCGTGTGTACTCCCTAGTTAACCCAAGCAGAAAGTTTTGAAAGTCTTTGTGTTTTATTAATGATAACTGATAGGAATTTACAGATATTTCCTCATTTGGTCAGTTAAGACCCAAAAAATAGTAAGTTAACAATTTTGTTAGAATTTAGTGGTTTTATTTTTAGTTGACAACTGTGTTAAATACATCAACAACCCTTTCAGAGCCTTCAAAATCAAAATGTAATTATTACTGGGATTAAATGGGATAAACAGATTTAAACGGGTAAAAATGTGCAATACTCTTACGTAATCTTTTTCTTTTTAAAGGGTCTTCAGATAGTGTTCAAGAGTTGCCTCTGTTCCAGCCAAAAGTTTACACGTATGTTTGCGACGTCAGTAAACGCGAGAGTGTGTATTCGACCGCAGAGAAGGTGTGCAAAAAGGTGGGCAACATCGACCTGTTGATCAATAATGCTGGAATTGTGTCAGGACGTCATCTTCTCGAGTGCCCGGATGAGCTTATCGAGAGGACGATGATGGTCAACTGCCATGCTCACTTCTGGGTCAGTATATGGCTTAAATCAACACCATTAATGTCAAGTTTTGCGGCGTCTTCTCTTTTCACATCTAGTGTTCATCTTCTGATTCTGTATATGTTTATATTCACAGACTGCAAAGGCTTTCCTTCCCAAGATGCTTGAGCTGAATCACGGACACATTGTAACTGTAGCTAGCTCATTGGGCTTGTTCACCACTGCTGGTGTTGAGGTAAGAAATTCTCACTTTTCCTTCTTCTATCTAGTACAGTGTACCACAGTATGTTACAAAGGCACCTTTCTCCTTTTCATTGTAGGACTATTGTGCAAGCAAGTTTGGAGCCATAGGCTTCCATGAGTCTTTGAGCCATGAATTGAAAGCAGCTGATAAGGATGGAATAAAGATGACGCTTGTCTGTCCTTTTTTAGTTGACACTGGCATGTTCAGCGGCTGCAAAATTAGGTTTGTGGTTTTTACTGCAGATCCTTAATTTAATTCTGATGGCAAGACATGTTCTAATTTTGATTAATTTAATTGTTCTCTTACAATCTTTTATCTCTTTTTAAACAGGAAAGAAATGGCACCATTGTTTCCACCGCTAAAGCCAGAGTACTGTGTCAAACAGGCCATGAGAGCCATACTAACAGACCAACCAATGATCTGCACGCCACGAGTCATGTACATGGTCACCTTCATGAAAACGTAAGTGAATATGTCATAAAAACTTGAATATTCTTGTTTTATTTAATCTATTTATAATGGTCTTCAATCTCTCATATTTTGCAGTGTTTTGCCATTTGATGCCATTGTGTGCATGTACAGATTTATCGGGGCTGATAAATGTATGTACCCCTTTCTGGCTCAACGCAAGGAGTCCACGAACAACAATGAATCAAAGACTGGAATCTAACTGGTTCTTACTGAGCAACGCTGCTACATTCTGTGTTAGTTCCTCTGGAACACTGAAAGCTGTACATTGAATTTTTTTCAGATGACATTTTGCTGTCAACTTTGAGGTTGCAATAATTTCAAATCTAGAACACTATGTAGCGATTAGCTTTATGAAATGCTGTGTGATACTGTAAGGTTGCTTAAGGCCTGTATTCACATTTTATTAGTCAAGTATTGTTGCTTTCCTCTCAACATTCCAAGAGTTTGTCACTTTAGAGGTTTTATCCTCCTAATAACTCTATGAAATGCACTATGTAATGAAAGTATTTCCTCTTGTTGCCTTTGTGGTCCTGATGTGTTGATGATTTGGGATAACACCAATGATTAAAGCAAAAGATTAGCAGAAATTACCACAGGTGCTTATTGTTGAATAAACAGCCTTTAAACTAATCATGTAGAGTTTTCTTTTTCCCTAATGCTAAATGATGGAAAAGGTTATTTGTTTTCGGTTTAAAAGTTCTATTTTTAGAGCAGCTTTCCAAACAAGGTGGAGGTTAAATCCATGCTTAAAATCCATCATTTTCTCCACTTTGAATGGTAGATCCCATTTCTTTATGCATTCAACGGCAAGAAACATTCCAAAGCATTTAACAGCTATAACCTGTGATAATATACCTTGTTAATACATTTTCTTTGAGGTCAGTTGAAAGCACAAAGCAGTAAAAATAAGTATTATGTATATTATACATTTACTTTCAACTATATAAATTTAATAGTCAGGTGAGGATACGAGATGTGTATAAAATACATCTGAAAATATGTAACTGAACATGCATGAAAAGTTTTAACAATGATAGGGCTTCTTAGGGAAAGGACGAGGCTTGTTTTTAATGTGCATTTTCAGGGGAAAAAATGCAGAGGAAACATTGCTGATATAAGAGAATTAAATGAATAAATGCTGATTTAAATGTATATTGGTTCTTTAATTACAATATTTGATTACAATATTTATTCATTTTATGTACAAGTCATTTATGCCCCCCCAAATAGTCCTATCACCTACACTTTAAAATGAATGCATTGCATGAACTGTATGAAGTAGAGGATGTGATTTTATGTAAAGCCTGCTATGCAGTCTTTCCCTGCCCACTCACTTGCGGAAATACCAGTGACTGTAGGAGAGAAATATCAGGCATATTTATCAACGGAGTGATAAAATAAGGGAATCACATTCAAATGCCATAAAACAGATTATAAATGCATATGCTTGTTCCTGGCCAGAGGGAAAATGGGATTCCTCTCAATAGTCTGATAGTCAAATCAGGGATGGGCTCACAGTCGAGTTCAGCCTTTAGTCCATACCTTTGCAGTGCTCCGCATTATATATGTTTAACAAGTGTTGAAATCATCAAAATGACAACTATGTTACTTACTTCAGACAGATTATTTAAGAAAGCTGCCAGTGTTGCTCATCATGGCACAGCCTTACAAAAACCTGACAGTTCATACACTGACAGCTCAGTGAATAAAAGCCAACAAGTGACGCCTGTCTCTGGATTAGATAACTCCACTTTCAGCCTAAATACCAGCAAACAATAAAGAGCCCCTTGTACAAACTCAAAAAGTATGCAGCATATTCCTCATTAGAGATGAAAGCATAAAAGAAAGAATGGTTGATGTGTAGCAGCCCATTGTAAGGTGTTTGTGATGTGCTTTCACTGGAATCTGTAGTATCAGTTATTAATTATCCACTGACAATTATTTTGCTTCACCAAGAATTGCTTCGAGAGAGACTGTAGTTTACATTTGACAAGTGATATATCTGAACCTCTATCAATTATACATTCTATAGCTCTTTATATACAGTGCTTAATTTTAAGAAACAACTTACTTTCTTAGTTTCAGCTATGTTTTGTAATCATCAAATTACTAAACTAAACTTTAACTTTTCTGCTAATTGTTATATTTGCAGATTGTTTTATCAAAAGGAAAAACTAAATTTCAGTTTATATCAGAGTCATTGCATCACTGCCGTTATCTCAGTAATGTTGGTTTGGTAACTCAATTACAATGAGCCATGAAAAGCCGACAGCTTCCCTGCGTGGGGCTCCCCCTAATCTCGACCCTCTGACTAACAGGTTTAGCCTTGGCCTGTTAACGTCCTTGAAAATGAACAAGCATGAGAGATTACTGATACACAGTCAATCCCATTCCCTTTACCAGGAAATGACACCCACTCCCACACCATGCTCATTTGGATGATACCATTACATTGCCGTAACGGTGATGTCACAGACACATTTCAAGAGAACAGATATCCCATGAGGAAGATCCTAGCATTCATACTCCAGTGGATTTCCGTCTGACGGAGGAGAAAATTCCGATGATTGTGGTATTCATCAGTCAGAGGACTTTGGAATCTCATCTGTATAAACATTCCAGACTACTTTTTTTATAACATGGCTCACTGCTATTAGTTCTGAATAGATGATTCACTGAGAAAACATACATCTAGACAGTTATACACTGCAAAAACAGTAAGAATCATTCTTGATGACTGGTTTACCCCTGCTGATCACATCGTAACTATACTGTTACAACTTCTTGTAGCTTTATTCTTAATTTAATAATAATTATTATAAAATAATCCGAAAATAATTATCTGGAATAACCTTTAGTATTCAAAATTACTCAGGCTCTATTTTACTGGCCTTCATTTCTCATTCAAAGCACATAATACACAAAAATACATAGTAAAATGCGCTACAATTATACTATTACTATGCTCTTAATGGTTTAACCTTAATACTGTTAACACATTAAATGTTCTGATACCATTTCTTTAGAAATAGTATTATTGTTCTAACAGAACTTGACCTAGTATCAGGACTCACACTACCATTCAAAAGTTTTTTTTTTAGAAATTAATACTTTCATTCAGCAATGATCCATTAAATTGGTCAAAGGTGACTTACATTGTTACTTCCTATTCATCAGAAAATCATGGACATATCACGGTTTTCACAAAAATATTAAGCAGTACAACTGTTCTCAACATTAATAATAAGAAATGTTGCCTTAGCTCTAAATCAGCATATTAGAATGATTTCTAAAGGATCATGTGACACTGAAGACTGGAGTAATCGCTGCTGAAAATTCAGCTTTACTATCACAGGAATAAACATATATATTTAAACGTATTAAAATAAAATAAAAAACTGTTATTTTAAATGGTAATAATATTTCACAATATTACTGTTTTTACTGTATTTTTGATCAAATAAATTCAGCCTTGCATTAAAAAAATCCAACCCTATAGACTTTTGAACAGTAGTTTAGTAGTTTGCTGCTATGCCCGCAACAAATTAATGTGAACGTCTCCGGTTACATTACTGTGCTTCCCTCTAGTGGACAGATCAGCATTCAATCACAAACTAGCATTAATGACACTCCAAAGAGAAAGGAAAAAATGAAATTGCATCATATGACCCCTTTAATGGTGGTGTATGTAATTGAAATAACTGACTTCTATAAAACACACGGTTTGTATACCATCAGAGTCCGACAGTTTTGAGGATAACTTCAGAAACCCTATAGACTTTTGAACAGTAGTTTAGTAGTTTGCTGCTATGCCCGCAACAAATTAATGTGAACGTCTCCGGTTACATTACTGTGCTTCCCTCTAGTGGACAGATCAGCATTCAATCACAAACTAGCATTAATGGTGGTGTATGTAATTGACATAACTGACTTCTATAAAACACACTGTTTGTATACCATCAGAGTCCGACAGTTTTGAGGATAACTTCAGAACTCAAACAATATTTGAAGCCACACAATATACATTTATAAAATAGTCTAATTTAAATACATGACAGCATTTCAAAATATATTACTTTAATAAGAACATTTCTTTTAAATAAAGTTAAATAAAGTTTTAACAAAACAATGAAGACAAACTTTACTTTTTCTAATGCTAACGGCATGGAAAAGTCATCTTTTTAAAAGAACCTTCCCCAGCACAGTAGAGTAGGATAAATCAGGAAATCAAACAGACAATTTTAATATTACTAGATAGAGCTTTACATAAAAGATAAAGTGATTATGCGTAAAGTTATCTCTTGTTTTAACTACACAAAATGGGGGTCCATCTATAAAACCAGTGCTTGAATCCTAACCCATAAAGCATTTGTGTAATTCCAAATACCCTTTAAGATCATATGAGCAACACCCTGCATTAAATCTGTACATATCCGTAAATATGACATTTATCAGAATAGTACTATACACCACACCCACAATATTCAACTTAAAATGGCTTATGTTTTAAAAGAAACTATGGTTTTAAAATATACAGCTAAAATATTACATAAAATACATGTAAAAATGTGCCCTGTTCGAATTTCACAGTGCATAAATAAGCAAGGATAGACATCTGTTTCTGCATTTGATGACTGATCCATTACAGTAGCTGGTTTTCTGATTTGCACTGACTTTCCTTTTATTCCAAACCTACATTGAAGCTATTATTGCACAATCGGTGCAAACCCTTAGAGGCTTATGAAAGAAAACAATACAACGTAAATCAAACATAAAAAAAAAGCTCCACATCTTGCTTCCATCAGAATATACTTGCCGGGTGGGTTACATTCCTGGAGTTTTTCAGCACTTTTTCCAGTCAGCAGAAGTGTACGCCTAATCCATATATAAATCACCATTCCAGGGTCTGCTGGTTCAGTCTTAACCCAAAGACTGCATCATAAAGTACTTGATGTACTTGGAAAAGTCTGTTTATATATCAAAACGATGTGGATACTAGCATGTATCATCTGAAAAACAAAACGAAAGATGAAGACATGAATTTAGCATGCAGAGAGAGCAAAGCAAACAAAGTGATTTGAACTTTGGTCAGACACTAACATTTCTGACACTAAAATAACTCGCATGAAAAGAAGTTTTATAGAAGATAACGGGATACACTCACCATGATACCACCACTTGGTTTTCTTTGGATTCTTATTACATGTCTTTACATAAAAGGAGTTATCTGGAGGACGTCGCTGAAAAGCAAACAGTTCATTAGACGTATAAACGACCGTAATAAATGAATTTCATTAACCTTCCCCAATTTGGTTAATTAAAAGGCTAAATTTACCTTTTCTTTGCAGCTTGAAAGCATGCTAATAATGCTTAAACAAACAGATTGCACAGACAGAGCTGGTGACCAGTCCTCCGTTAAAATAGATAGACAGATGTGACCGTTGCTATAGACGTGCGGATGGACGGGTATATTTTCTCCAGTGAACATTACCTAGAAACAATATATATTAGCAACAAGCATTCAGCTTTTTCACGTAGGCAAAAAAAAAACACCAACATATTTAAAAAAATTCAGACTTTACCTGAGGTGAATCAAAAGGATATCGACTACTGAATTTGAAGAGGAGCTGAAACTTCTCTCCTTCATAGAGAGTACCTGGAGCACCTTCCATATCTATCAACCACCTGGACAAACACAAAGTTGTGTATATGATAATACAATCACTGATTCCTTGCTTATTAACCCATTCAGTACAGAAATTTAAATAGATTAAAGTTAGTCTACCCAGAAATGAAAATGTATCTTCTTTACTCACCCTCATGCCGTTCCAAACCCACGAGACTATCGTTCATCTTCAAAACACTATATTTTGATGAAACCTGGCCAATTTCTGTCCCTCCACTGAAAGTACATTCGGCCAAGTTATTAATGATTTTAAAGGGTTATAAAAACATGCATGTGATGCAAATATGTTTAAGCATTTGTTTACTACTTTTTAAGTGTTATATGTATGTGTCAAATTATCAATATTTACATGTCAATTATAAATGCGTTTATGTCTCATCAAAAGACTTGGATCAAACCATTGATATTGATAACATTTACAATCTCTTTATACACTTTTTTTTACTAGTAAACGTTTTGGTTACATGGACAGAAATCTCTCAGATTTCATTAAAATATATCTTCATTTGTGTTTCAAAGATGAACTAAAGTCTCATAAGTTTGCAATGACATAAGGGGGAGTAAATGAAACTGAAGTAGTACTTTAGTACTCAGAAGTGGAGGAAGATAATCCTGGGCTTAAAAGGGCGGAGTTTAAGATGATTACATTTTGGAGAAGTCCACATACTTCACACTTCTGTCATTTTTACTGGAAGATCCGGTTGACATACTGATTAAACATTATGAGGTCAAAACATAAAAAAAAAAAAAAAAAAAAAAAAAAGAAAGAAAAAAAAAAAGGATGAATTGTTCACAAATAAATCTATTACATGAATTTAGAAAATACATGCATTTTCATGGCATGCCAACTTTAAGGAAAGGTTACAGGTTGTCAAATATAACCCAGCTTCAGCTGCTTGACTGCTCGATCTTGCATCTTTACACATCTCAGAACTTACTCAGTGATTGTGTTCTGCACACTTCTCTCATTAAGTGTCATTCCAGGAGGTGGATCACTTTGCAATGCCAACAATTCCTTTTGTAATCGCTTCTGAAAAGTGAAAATAACTTGATTTAAGGGATGCCTCAAAGTAAAAACAGGACAGCCCTCATTACATCATAATTCATCATTTTAATACAAAGTGTATAATTTTAAACACTTCCCCTTAATTAAATCCTATTGTCCGAAAAGTACTGAAAAATACAACTAGCAAACAGACTGCTAACAGCGAGCTAGTCAATCAAACGAGTTGCACTGCTATAGAAGCTAGCGATTAAAAAACACCATTATTTACAGCTTCGGAAGAACTCTGCTACATAATTCCCGTTTCACATATCTTTATAAGTATCGTCTTCTACCTCCACAACAGTATGTGATGTGACGGCACAGAGTTTGCTGGGTTGTCAGACTGACTGAACGTTAGCTTACAAAGTAAACAAACGTGCGTACAAATGAAACAGCTGACTGTCCTGGGTTCAGATTAGCACTGGCAGGGACACTGGACAAAACCCGGAACGTGTCACAGCTATGTGTGAAAAATTATTTATATTCTTATTTGAAAATAGTTGCTTGTGTATGTTATACTCACCTGCATAGACGCCATGATGGAAAGCCCCAGTAGCGAGGCAGGCGATTGGCCGAATGACGTCTGATCAGGGTTTTTTTTTTTTCACGGAACCGCAATGCAACAACATTAACAGTTTGCAACAATGTTTAGGGGGCGGTACTACAGGTGAACATGCTAAAGTAGATAGAATAGAAAAAATAGAAAGCTAGTGTTTTTTTTTTGTTTGTTTTAGTTTTTTTTTAAATAAAAAAATTATATAATAATAAATTATATATTTAAAACATTAAATGTTTTAATGTAATATTTTATACATTTAAAGTCCCTGTAAAGTCAAAGAGGATACCGCCCATTTTTTCAAGATTTTCATCACTTATTTTATTTACTTGGCGGATTTTTTCATCATTCAAATTTGGCTGAGTGGTTAATAATACATTTTTCTGTGGTGTGACAAACTCAGAACACATATTTAATATTGCCTTTACAGGGACTTTAAATGTCTTAATATATATATAATAAAGACATTATATAAATTGTACATTTGGTTGTTTTCCTAAAATTTGATAATTCATCATTTATATCTGCAGGATATTCCTTTAATATCATAGTAAACCTAGCTAAAATGATCACTTTGTGCCATTTACTTTCAAAAAAGCAAAAAGATGCCAAGTCCCCCATGGAGAATAGAAGACATATTCAATTTAAACTGTTAAAGGAGACTTCTTTTTAGGATATTGTGGCCTAATAAGTGAAGTCACTGTTTGATTTAAAGTGATAGTTCACCCAAAATTTTACATTCTGTCATCAGTGCCTACCAAACCAAAAATGTGTTGGCCCCATTGACTTCCATAGTATGGAAAAACATTAAGAGAAATGGGGAAATGGGGGGGGGGAATCAATACACACAAGTCTGTTTGGTTACCCACATTCTTCAAAATATCTTCTTTTGTGCTCCATAGAGGAAATAAATTCATACAGGTTTGGAACAACTTGTGAGTAAAGGATGACAGAATTTTCATTTTGGGTGAACTATCCCAGGGTTACGTGCATATATGTAATTCACAAAGCAGAAAAAAATGAATAAAAGATTTTCAATAACAGCTGATTTTATTCATTAAACAACTGATGAATGACTACTGCGGACAATTACAAGATTTTGTCTGATGAATCTACATGCAGAAAAGGTATAACAAATCTATTTCAACTGAATTTTTAACTTGTTAACACAAACAAATACTTTATAAAATTACATGTCTGTCAGGTTGACTCTAGTCATTAAAATATTTAATATGAGAGCATCACTTCATGCATCTTTATTTTGCAATACATAAATTATCAAGTTAATACTGGGTCAAAGCTTAAAATAATAAAAAGTAAAATCAAAATAACTTAGATATCCACAAATTAAAAAAAAAACGGGGGGGAAATTACAGGTTAATATAACAAATGACCAAACACAGTTATACTTCTAATTCAGCACACCATATCTCTGTTTGCAAACCTAAATGTATTAAAGCAATAAAATAAACCAATGATATTTTGCTTTTCATATTTATTCTGCATCCAGACGTGTATATGAGTGTTTCTTTTTTATGTTTAACAATCTAAGAAGTTTGCAGCCATCAGAAGCTCCAGCGCTATCTCTGGGGCAATAGGAAATTCTGGGATCTCTGTTGAACTATTAGTATAGCGGACTTTATATGTAAAGTACATGCACACTTTAGAAAGAACGTGAGATGGGATCTCTCGAAAGTTGACCTCATTTGTTTCATTCTCAGCAAACTGGCCTGAAAAAGACAAAGCTATGTTACTATCACGTTAATTCTTTATTAATATTAACACAAAAAAAAGAAAATGTACACACTTACAATACGTAAAACATCAAATTTAAAGAAATACAGAGAATGTGGAATAACTACTGTTGGGCAAAAGTCAGTAAGGATCCTACAGTAGAAGGAAAACAATAATAAAAAATACATAATACTAAATAAACAATGCAGCACTTATCATTTAAAATCTAAGAAAATAGTGATAGATGTCATTTAAATTAACGTAATCCACTGTTATTAATTTCTTTTTCAACAAATACTCACCAGGACCACTAAGCATAGCTTTGATTGTTCCAGACGTCAGAGCATGTTCTCTCTTCACGATAAACTCATGGCCATCAGAGGAGATCAATTTCACATACATGGCATCTGGCCCTTCACATCCACCATAGGTTTTTTCTTCTCCATCTAAAATGTATTAATTTGATCATACGCTCAAGCCACCAACATAATATCATGCAGGGAAAAAAAAACAGTATTTACATCCTTTAATCTAAGAAATGGATTTTAAAAGTACCACATGGTTTATTCTCCCAATAACACAAACTCACTAGGTCCAGGATAAGTACTTTAGTAATTTGTTTTCAAAAACTTAAAATATCTTACCCATTTTTACCACCTTCCCTTGTCAGTCTCTGAAATATTAAAAAGAAAAACACAGGTTTAAATTAACAGAAATTAACCCCACAAAAATATAATGCAACGTTAGTAACAGCATATACAGATGCTTGCCAAGAACCAAATATCTATGTAATCTACTTTACATTGAAAAATAACGGTTATTTATATTGACATTTGGCACAAAAATAAAACAGCTCCACTAGTCCTGTGAAAGTCTGGGCCATGCATGCACTACAATAAATCATAGGCAATGAGTTAACCTGTCAGTTAGCTCAAGCACAGCGTACAAATCGTATTTTTCCATAAATATTCCAGTAGACAGTATTCACACGAATCAAGATTAAATAGTCATAATTAAATACACGATATAATGTCTCACCTAACTAAGATCGAGCTGGTCAGGGAATTTTTTTTCAGTTTTCACTCCGATAAGCTTCTGGCTACTGCTTCTTCTGTTGTCACTGCCGACAACAGGAAACATTTGTTCGGCAGAGAATCGATGCACTTCCGTTATAGATATTACAAAATAAGAGTCGTCCTCAATATTTGTTAATAATTAATAACACATAAGAATTGCGTGTTTTCGGTTGAAGTATCTTTCAAGTGTAATGTGTACGATATATACCTCTTCACACCTGTGAGGTTTTTGAGTAGCCCATCTTTAGATGGACTGCATGTGTGCTCACAAACCAAATCGCTTCCGGTGTTTAGTGGTCTTGCTGTTGCTGTCTGAGGAAGTGGAAAAACTCCACATGAAAAAATGTATCAGCTTGGGATTTTGCAGGGGTTTCGGCGTCTGTCAAAAACCCAGCAACAGATAATCAGAAACCTCAAAGTTGCTGTTCGTCCGACATTACACAACAATGGGAATATTTGCCACACTCATGCTCTACTCTTAAGAAGTCAGGAACATTTGCTGCATGAGAACCGAAGGTCATTTTTGAAAGTCCATGCAAAAAAGGTAACGTTACCTAGTAGAAGACTACCAAAGATGCCATTTGATGTTAACCTTTCTGTACATTGTACAATTGTTTATGTAGACTGTGTCCATACCGAGACGGCTGACTGGACAAAAAAAAAAAAAAAAATAGGGTTATTTATTT
>NW_015639526.1:0-9109 GCF_001515625.1 Sinocyclocheilus rhinocerous | reverse complement strand
AAGTCCAGGTTAAGTAGTTAATTAATTTGTTTACAAAAACTTAAAAATGTCTTACCCATTCTTACTGCTTTCCCTTTTCAGTCTCTGAAATATTAAGAAAGAAATGAACCGTTTTAAATTAACAGAAATTAACCCCACAAAAATATAATGCAACGTTAGTAACAGCATATACAGATGCTTGCCAAGAACCAAATATCTATGTAATCTACTTTACATTGAAAAATAACGGTTATTTATATTGACATTTGGCACAAAAATAAAACAGCTCCATGAAAGTCTGGAAAGTCTGGGCCATGCATGCACTACAATAAATCATAGGCAATGAGTTAACCTGTCAGTTACAGCGTACACAGCGTACAAATCGTATTTTCCCATAAATATTCCAGTAGACAGCATTCACACGAATCAAGATTAAATAGTCATAATTAAATACACGATATAATGTCTCACCTAACTAAGATCGAGCTGGTCAGGGAATTTTTTTTCAGTTTTCACTCCGATAAGCTTCTGGCTACTGCTTCTTCTGTTGTCACTGCCGACAACAGGAAACATTTGTTCGGCAGAGAATCGATGCACTTCCGTTATAGATATTACAAAATAAGAGTCGTCCTCAATATTTGTTAATAATTAATAACACATAAGAATTGCGTGTTTTCGGTTGAAGTATCTTTCAAGTGTAATGTGTACGATATATACCTCTTCACACCTGTGAGGTTTTTGAGTAGCCCATCTTTAGATGGACTGCATGTGTGCTCACAAACCAAATCGCTTCCGGTGTTTAGTGGTCTTGCTGTTGCTGTCTGAGGAAGTGGAAAAACTCCACATGAAAAAATGTATCAGCTTGGGATTTTGCAGGGGTTTCGGCGTCTGTCAAAAACCCAGCAACAGATAATAAGAAACCTCCAAGTTGCTGTTCGTCCGACATTACACAACAATGGGAATATTTGCCACACTCATGCTCTACTCTTAAGAAGGCAGGAACATTTGCTGCATGAGAACCGAAGGTCATTTTTGAAAGTCCATGCAAAAAAGGTAACGTTACCTAGTAGAAGACTACCAAAGATGCCATTTGATGTTAACCTTTCTGTACATTGTACAATTGTTTATGTAGACTGTGTCCATACCGAGACGGCTGACTGGACAAAAAAAAAAAAAAAAATCAGGTTATTTATTTATGTTTTCATCGTTTGAATGAGCAGAGAAGAGTCCAAAAAGATTTGCAGGGTCCAAAAACATAAAATACGTTTAGTATTTTTATTTTATTTTGCTTTACATTATTTTATTTATTTATTTTACCCATTTTTATTATATAAAATAATTGAAAAAAATTGAAATTGTCCTGTCCTGTATAAACACATAACAAGAAAATGTAAAAACAAATAAAATGTAAATGTAAGAAAATGTAAATCCACATGTACATCCACATGATCTATTTAGGTGCTATTTTTAATAAATGATTCTGACATTATATTTATTGTGCTCGAAAAGCTTAACATTTGCAGCTTTTAAAAATGCACTTTGTGTTTCAAAATACAAGTGCATTCATTTTATTCTAAGAAAAAAAATATTAAACAATCTAAAAATTGTAATTTAAAATCTGAAAAAAAAAATCAGCTACACTTTATTGAGAAGTGTTTTTTTCAGAAGTGCTACTCTTAATAGATTTGAATGTTTGTAGGTCCTGCCATATTGTGCTGTTAGATGGTATAAACCCTTACCAGTCCAGCCCAAAGATGGAGAATTGATCTACACAGGCAACCTGGGAAAAGCTGTCCTTGGTAAATTACCTGGCATATAGAACATACAGCATTTATACTTGTAAAACACCTCTAAAATAATCTAATGAGTTGAATTTGCTCTTGTTGTAGGTGTGAAGTTTTTCTCCTACTCCAGCAGCATGTTTAGTCTCTGTGTGATGCCATATGTCCTCATGAAAACAGGCATTGGTGTAAACAGCTTGGCACTGCAGGTGGCGTTTTGTGGCATTATAGGTTTCTTCACATTTATGACACCTGTTCTCCTCCACTTGATCACCAAAGGCTATGTAGTTCGTCTGTACCACAACAAGGAGACAGACATGTACACGGCCATCACTTACAGCGCTCTTCTAGTGGAGAAACGGACTGTGTTCCATCAGAGCCATGTCGTTATCCCCCATGTCAGTCGGATGTTCACCAGTTTTTATGCCAAGAAACACTCGATGCTGGTTAACCCAATGCTTTTTCCTCTGCCCCACGACTACAACCACCTCATGGGTTATGACCGGCCCTTCTCTTTTGACACAGATGACTTGAACAAACCAGATAAAAGTTAACTTGTCCGAGCTAAATCTGTCCAGTGTTCGTGGACAACCAAAATGTCTTTTCATCATCATGGACTACTGTAATGTATTAAATATTGGCAGGCTGGCATGTCATCCAGTATAGTTGTGATGCAACAATAAATAAATGAAAATTCATACTTACCATCTGCTCTCCCTCTCTAAATTCCTTGCTTGTTTCATTATTTAATTTTATGGTCTGACTTCTATTTTCTAGTAGTTCCTTATTCTCACATCCAGTGCTATTTATAGGGGGAAATCCAGTGACCTCTCTATCTAAAGGGGAAGTTTCACAGTAATGCAGTGCATTACTCTGACACTTTATAATAATTTCGGACAAGTATTTATTAGTTATTTCAGACAGAGAGATATTTATCTACTAGTTTTATTCACAAAAAATAATTATGATGTTTTTGTATGCTTCAGTTTTTATTTTTTATATCGTGGGATTGCCTTGTATGTCCTCTGTCTTTTCAGAGAGAAGGTTATTCTGCTCCTCAGAGCAAGTTAGCTTTTGGTACAGCTACGAAGGTGAGTTGAATAACATATTTGTTAATTTGCTGTTATACAACACTAATTGCTGAATTATTCTGTTTGATCTATTCAAAGGCTGTATTAGTATTTGACATTTCAGCTTAGAGCTTCTGTGATTCAAATCATTTTCAGCAAAAGAAAGATGTTTTCACAGATGTTTACATAGGGAAACAAGACTATTACTTATAACTAATTTGACAAATAATTGATCATTTAGATTATCACAAAGGCTGTCTTCTTAGAATACGGAGGCCCTAAATGGAAATGGTGATGCAAAAAATATGAGATAGGTGGGGAAATTATATTTAATTGCTTTTGCATTCTCTCACAGGATTATTGCATTCTCACAAAAGCATTGAAATACAGTTTTTCCTCCCACCTTAGTATTTCCAGCACAAATGTTTTGAGAGAGCGAATGCAAAAGTTTTGTGAGAGAATGTAAAAACATTGAAATATTATTTCCTTCCCATCTCATTTTGCCCCATTACCATGTCCTTTTAGGATTTTACCTCTAAGCTACACATGTGCTAAGTTATGCACAATGATTGTTAGAAGGCATTTTTACTATTTCCATGATTCTCTTTGCTCTCTCTTTAATCAGGGCCATTGTATTACTTGTCAGTGACTGGTTCCCCCTGCTCTCAAGAAGTGGCCTGGCACGTTATGACTTATACAGTAATCCCAAGTAAGTTGATGGAAATTGAATAGGCGTACTCCTGAATCATTACATTAAGTAATGCATATACCAGGGGTGGCGAACGTCGGTCCTGGAGAGCCGCAGCCCTGCAGAGTTTTGCTTCAACCCTAATCAAACACACCTGAACAAGCTAATCAAGGTCTGAAGGGTTATTAGGAAGCTACAGGCAGGTGAGTTTTAATTAGGGTTGGAGCTGAACTCTGCAGGGCTGTGGCTCTCCAGGACTGGAGTTTGCCACCCCTGGCATATACATTATTAAGGTTCCCACTCTTTTTCAGTGAACATTTTTCAGGACTTCAAAGATTTTTCTAGGACATTTTTTTATTAATTATGGTGAGAATAAAAGACAAGGATCACACCCTAAAGTAATATATTCCTCTCTCCAGAAGTCTTTAAATCGTACAGTATATGGCTATGATTTAACTATAATAAAGCTCTTAATTATACATTACAATAAATGATTTTCAGAACCAATTTAAATACCATAGCAAAAATGTTTCAACTGTTTTGAATATAAAAATAAATTAAAAGTGTTTATTATTAATGGTAATAATAATATTAAAGAAAATAATATATTCGTATGTATCATCCAAATATAATTGGACGAATATAAGTTTTGCTTAATTTAAATAAAAAAGTCAAGTAAAAGTTACATTTTGTCTCATTTTCCAGGACTGGAAAATACATAATCAATTTTCCATGTGGGAAGTGCATACACCGTACGATGCATATAGCCCAATCTATGCTTCATGCAACTTTGAATAATGTTTGAGCTTGCTATATTAAAACTGTATAATGCCATTTTTCTTGTTTATATTGCCTTTCTAACTTTGAAACTTTTTTTATTCAGTGTTCACAGTTGCTCGCGCGGGTTATCATGCTCGTGTTTACGTCAAAGGTCAGCTCTGGTTTGAGTACACACAGCCATATGTTCCTTGTGAGGATGTCAAAATCTGTTATATCATCAAAGGAGGTACTACATGAATATGTTTATTGCACTCTATCTTTTGTTGTAGTGATGAGGTTGTGGATATGACAGAGTGCGTCCTCGTTTCAGAAACACTGCATGAAACCTGTCCGTTTTATTTTAAAAGAAAAGGATTTTTGGCTCCTCAGGTGAGATTTCAAGACTAATGCTGTACCCATTTTATTATAAACAAGATTTTATAAGTCGTTCATGTAGCTTTATTAGTATACAGTCACAATGTAATGGTTGTCTTGATTCCCAGTAAAACAAAAAAAAAAAAAATGTAAATGCAGTGTTGCTTTGGACACAAGCACATGACAAATGAAAATGTAGTCCTTTGGAAGCTATGGAACAAATGTTGTTTTGTTTTCCTTTGCAGGGGGAATATGAGATTTACTTGGATGTGAACATTGTTGATGATGCTGAAAGACTGCTGACATTACGTTTTAACATCACTCTGCAAGTAAAAAGTACTGGTAGCAAGAATGCAATTTTTCGACAGTTGGGAGGGCTGTAGGAAAAGAAAATCCCAGCAAACAGAAGAGAAACTTACTGTTCAAAAGTTTAGGGTCATAGATTTGGTGTGTGTGGTGTGTGATATGGTAGAGAGGTTATATTTTCTATGCAATTTCTTTAACATTATCAAGTGATTGTCTCAGTCTGGACTGTTGTGGAGAGTCATAATATGGTTTTAATTGTGAAAGTATAAATAAATTAAATTTAAATGCAAATATCCTCTGAATTTACTGTAAGATTTTATTTTGTGGCCAAACTTGTTTACCGGCACTTCTTTGTTCACATACTTCCAGGTACTTAAAGGGGAAAAAACATGGTTCAATCCAAAAGAGAAGTTTAATAAGTGCAATAATGCAATGCATTGTGTCCTATTGTTATTAGTTTGTGATTTGTTCATATCCCAGCTTTCAGGAAGAAAAACCATTAAAAGACGGAGACATTTTGCCACTGTTTCATTAAACAAGAACAGCAATGATGCTTCTGTACCTTTCAGCTTTCCTTTGCTATATTGTGGCATTGTCTTCCATGTCCTCGGCAGAGAAACAATTGGTTTGTTCCTCAGAAAGTGTTAGCATTTGGTACAGCTACAATGGTAAGATCAGTTTTTTTTCTCCAGCACTTTACATATTCAGTTTAATCGGTTACCTCAGAACCTCAGGTGCCAGCAAAAGATAAGTGAATAAAAACTCAATGGATGTATAGATTTCACACAGAAATATTTTTTTATTGAAAAACCTTTTTTTTTCAATAAAAAAATAATTTTTAATTGAAATAAGAACAATTCTTAACTGAGACTCTTGCTAATTCAATTTACGTACTAATTACTGTTAATTTTACAAATGATGCTCATAAATCGCCTCTTGTGGGCTTTGAATCTCTTTTCATGATTCTGTTTGATGTCTTTGATATGCAATTTAAAAAATCCAATGCTCTCTTCAATCAGGGCCATTATATTACCTGTCAGTGTCTGCATCCCCCTGCTCTCTAGGAATGTCAGTGTACAATATAACACGTACAGTAATTCCAAGTAAGTTTATGAAAGATGTATGCTCTATATTGATTATAGTATGCATATTATATAGCATATACTTTATGGACCTGCCCATAGGAATCAAGCTTCAAGATTCACTAACTACATACTATTTATAATAATTATTACATCTAATAATTTTATAATAATACTACTAATAATAATTATTATTAATATTATCATCGATATAATTTATTATTTACATTAATTCAGTTTTTAAATGATTGTTTATTTGACTTTTGTCATTCAGTGTTCACAATCAGACGTATGGGATTTCATGCTCTTATTTACTACAAAGATCAGCTGTGGTTGGATCAGGTGCAGCCAGATGTTCCTTGTGAAGATCTGAAAATATGTGACATCATCAAAGGAGGTACATATCAGACTGTTTTACTACATTAAAACATAGTGGTTCAGCTGTGTATTAATGCATCTCACTGAGACCACATTCATGTTTTAGAAACACTTCATGATACAGTTCCAATTTATGTGAGAAAATATTATGGACCGAAGGTGAGTGATCAACAGTAATGACTTGTCTTTTCCATTATAATTTAATATTATTAACCTATAGCAAATCTGACAGGTCAAATATATAGAAAAATTCGGTCACAACACTTTCTTTATATATAAAACATTTTTCTTGTCCAGAGATTAAGTTTCATTACTAACACTTTCCCCATTCGAAAATAAAAATGTGTTATATTTTGATGACAAGATGAGTGGACACTAAAAACTGATTTGATCTTGTTTTAAGTTCTAAGGAAAATATCAGTATGTGAATTTGTCATTTGTAGTATATATATATACATATATATATACAGTGGTGTGAAAAAGTGTTGGCCTGCTGTAACAGACTCATTGCAAGTTATCGCAAACGCTTGATTGCTGTTGTTGCTGCTAAGGGTGGCCCAACCATTTATTAGGTTTAGGGGGCAAACACTTTTTTCACACAGGGCCATGTAGTTTTGGGTTTTGTTTTCCCTTAATAATAAAAACCTTCATTTAAAAAATGTATGTTGTGTTCACTTGTGTTATCTTTTACTAATATTTAAATTTGTTTGATGATCTGAAACATTAAAGTGTGACAAACATGCAAAAAAATAAGAAATCAGGAAGGGGGCCAACACTTTTTCACACCACTGTATATATATGAATGCAGTGTTGCTTTGGATACAAGCACATGACAAATTAAAATGAGATCCTTTGGAAGCTATGAAAATTATTTATTTATTTATTTTCGCTTGCAGGGAGAATATCAGCTTTATGTGGATGTTAACATTGTCGATGATGCTGAAAGAATGCTGACCTTACATTTCAACATCACTATGCAAATTAAAAGTGCTGATCGCAAGAATACACTTTTTCAACAGTTGGGAGGGCTATAGGACAATAAAATCCTATTCTTAATTAATACGACAGAAAAGGCAAGATACTGTATACAAGTTTTGTTTTGTTTTTTTCCAAAAAAAAAAAAATGTTTTTTTTTTTTGAAAGAAATTGTTTATTTAGCAAGGTTGCATTAAAACATGTATAATGTATTTGCATTACAACATGTATAATGTTTCTATTTCATGTAGCTCAACTGTTTTCAAAAGTGATAAAGAAATGTTTCTTGAGCACCAAATCAGCATATTATAATAATATTGATTTCTGAAGGATCAAGTGACACTGACGACTGAAGTAATGGCTGCTTAAAATGCAGCTTTGCCATCACAGGAATAAATATATTATTTTATAAAAATAAATAAGTTATTTTAAATTGTAATATTTCACAAATAGATGGTTAAATATGACAGATGACAATTTCCACACCACAATCTGTCAAGCACATCTTACCAGCAAACATACACTCATTCACATCCTTCTCTTCACTCTCGTGAGGCAGAAGTCTCCAAACTCATCCTTTCTAATCATCCTACTACTTGTCCGCTTGATCCTATTCCATCTCATCTCCTTCCCTTCAAGCCATTTCGCCTGCAGTTGTACCTGCACTCACTCACATCATTAACACATCCCTTCACACTGGTGTTTTTCCCTCATCATTTAGACAGGCTTGTATAACCCCCAGAGGCGAACCAAGATGAAGTGGGGGCCCCAGGCAGAATTAATAGATGAGGCCCTTCTAAAAGATTATTTTGTTAATATATCATAGTTACCTAGATATATATTTATGCAACATACAAAAAGCATAACATATAATAGAACAAAATAAAGACAAAGACGAGCCACCCCCCCACACTTATAATAATTTAAAGCCTTTATTTTTATTTTTTTAATGTAAGGGGGAAAAATGGTCTCCTGGTGGAAAACAAAGACTTAAGATGAAAATGACTTGAAATTACCATTATATCCAGTAGATGGCAGCAGAGGATCACTCATTAGCTCAGTTGCCATTTCAACTCCCTAGTTTTTTTCGTCTTGCTTTTGGATTTATTATTAAATGACTATGAAGTATAGCAAGTGCAGGAAGTCACAAAGTCTCATGTCATTTTGAAATAAATA
Source organism: Sinocyclocheilus rhinocerous (assembly GCF_001515625.1). Taxonomy (NCBI): domain Eukaryota; kingdom Metazoa; phylum Chordata; class Actinopteri; order Cypriniformes; family Cyprinidae; genus Sinocyclocheilus; species Sinocyclocheilus rhinocerous. The sequence goes on along the minus strand of NW_015639526.1, from coordinate 540 downwards.
AATAAGCACAGACACCAACAACCTAGTATAGTAAATTATTCAAATACTTAACTAGTTACCTACAAATTAAGTTAATTATTAATGGTATAATAATTAAATAATGCATTAAATATTTAGCCTTTTTTTTTTTTTTAAATAAAATTTTCAAACATTGCCTAAAAAGGACACATCAAAAGAGAGCTTTAAGTTATCTTTACCTGTAGAAGCCGCTAAAGGCAACACAGAATTGTTGCTGCTGTAGTTTTGTTACTCTGAATTTACTCTGCATCACTTAAAGCACAGCTCTGTTTTGACATCGGCTTGTCAGATAGTTCGTTCCGTCCATTGCTACAGTTATCTTATCACCGTCAATAGCGGATCAATTTGGTGGATTCACTCACATAATTTTTTACACTCGCGTTTGTCATTCCTGAAACAGTATACGTGGACGGTCCTCTTAAACTTTTCTTCAAACTGTGAATGAAGTAAAAACCCAGCAAAGGGCGCTTCACTTATAGCGTACAGTGGGTACGGAAAGTATTCAGACCCCCTTAAATTTTT
>NW_015639525.1:17257-20778 GCF_001515625.1 Sinocyclocheilus rhinocerous | reverse complement strand
CGAGACCTATTTTCAATTGTGCGGCGGTTTGTACAGCCCCAAGCAACACGACTGAGGCATTTTCTCGAGTCCAATTATGAGAATGATGGAAAAGATGCCCGCACCAAGATGGCGGCTACGTTGAGGACCTCAATTTCAGACTCAGTAAAGTTTTTTTTTCTTTGTGCTCCTCGTTCTCAAGCATAGAAATTCGATTATTGGCGTGTGCTCTTTTATATGGTAATGATATTAATTAGGGGGCGTTTACAAGGCGGAGATCTGACACCAGTCAGCTAAGCACAATTTCAAGATCATTTGCGATTTATAAATGTCGTCTGGAAGAGAGGCGTATGCACATGTTTTTGTGCGCACGTTCGTTTTCTCTGAATTGCACTTACGCACTTTTGAGAAATGATCTTAGAACAAATTTAGGATGGTTTTTACACAACATTTTATAAATGAGGCCCCAGGTCTGTCCACCTTATTTTTCAACGCGGAAGTTAGCAGCTGTTTTTTTTGTGAATGTGCAAGACTTCGGGTTCATTAGGTGCTGTAGGGAAATAGTGAGAAGTAAAACTGTTTGCACTACAAACCACTGTGTTCATATTTAAGATAATACATTAAAATAATATGGTAAGATACACCAGTTTGCAATATCATGCATCAAAATGAGCTGTTTTGTACAGCTAAAAATAGCTGGAAGTGGATGAGACCTGAAGACTGGCACATAAAATTTACAAATGGCCTCACCCGCTCTTATGGAAAAAATAAGATGGACAAATTTTGGAACATATACACTGCCGTTCAAAAAGTTTGAGATTAGTAAGATTTTTTTTTCTTTTCTTTTTAGGTCTTTTGTGCTCATCAAGGCTGCATTTATTATGATCAAAAATACAGAAAAAACCTAAACAAACAAACAAACAAAATAAAACAAACAAAAAATATTATTACAATTTAAAATAATGTTTTTTAAAATACTTTAAAATATAAATTATTTCTGTCATGCAAAGCAGAGTTTTCATCAGCCATTACTCCAGTCTTCAGTGTCACATGATCCTTCAGAAATTATTCTAATATGGTGATTTATTATTAATTTTTGGAAACAGTTGTGCCACTTAATTTTTAATTATTTTATTTTATTTATTTCATTTTTTTTGGGAACCTGTGATACTCTTTTTCAGGATACTTTAATGAATAAAAAGTTAAAAGAATGTCATTTATTAAAAATATAATTTTTTTCTAACAATGTAAGTCTTTACCATCACTTTTTATAAATTTAACACATCCCTGGTGAATAAAAGTATTAATTTCTTTCAAAAAAAGAAAGAGAAAAATGTACTGACCCCAAACTTTTGAACGGTAGTGTATATTGTTAACTTTTTATTAGCAGCTATAAGAAGCTAATACCCACTTGTTTAAAAATTGCTTTTGTCTAAATGGTTCTGTATTGCTCTGTTTTACCTGATTGTTTGTTTTTAATTGTCACTCTTATATTGATTTTCTTTTTTTTCTTTTTTACATATGGATGTAAAGCACTTTGTGACACTTGTTCTAGAATGGTGCTATAGAAATAAAGTCACTTACTATTTACAAGCACATATGAATGTGTATTGCAAATCCTAACTCAACAGATGAAACTTTAAGAAAAGTCATTTGCAAAACAGTCAAAACAGAAAATTACTCAAAAAATAGATTTTTTAAATTTAATTTTAATTAAAAATTTTTTTTACAGTAGCCTACCAGTAATAGCAGGTTTCTATTTACAACATGTTTTGCAGCGTTGAGTATTGTAGCCAATCACAGGCATCTCTTTTTAAAATAGACACGATGTAAATAACAGATTCATTGTGTAGTGTGTAGTTAGTCATTGATTATAACAGGACTTTTCGCGTGAGTAAACTCGGTCAGTTACACTATAAAGGGTGCATCATTGTTCACTTTCTCTACATAATCCATTCACAATTTGAATAAAAGTCGAACATCCACGTATAGCCTACTGTTTCAAACACAAGTGTAAAAAAGTATGTGAGTGAATCCACTAAAGTGTTCCCTGAGTCATTGCTATGATTGACAGTGATACTTGTAGCAATAGATGGAACAAAACGTTTGACAAGCCAATGTCAAAATCAAATTTACAGTAACAGTTTTCACCCATGGAATACGCAAAAAAAGGGGCAGAGGCATGGATGAGCTGTGCTTGAGACCATAGAATGTAAAAAAATAAAAAACACATACCACTCTGAAATGTCCTGTAAAATTGGCATGATCTGTCTATCTATCTATCTATCTATCTATCTTTATTATTGATATGACACTTTGTGACTTCATGCACTTGCTGTACTTGATACTTCAGTACAGTAAAAGTACCAAAATTAGTCATTATATATAGTCATTTTATAGTCATTTTATAATAAATCCAAAAGCAAGACAAGTGAACAGAACTAGGGTGGGGAAATGGCAACTGAGCTAATGAGTGATCCTCTGTTGCCATTTACTAGTTATAATGCCAGTTTTGTGTAATTTCCTTTCCAAAGTTTTCCACCAAGAGACAGAAATTGTCCAGTCAAGTCAAGTCAAGTCACCTTTATTTATAGAGCGCTTTTAAAAATACAGATTGTGTCAAAGCAACTTTAAAGCATTAAATAGGAAAATAGTGTGTCAATAATGCAAAATGACAATAGTAAACACTCAATTTTCAGTTAAAGGCAGTTCATCATTGAATTCAGTGATGTCATCATCCAGCTCAGTTCAGTTTAAATAGTGTCTGTGCAATCAAGTCGACGATATCGCTGGAAATTAAGTGTCCCCAGCTAAGCAAGCCAGAGGCGACAGCGGCAAGGAAACAAAACTCCATCGGTGACAGAATGGAGAAAAAAAACCTTGGGAGAAACCAGGCTCAGGCGGGGGGCCAGTTCTCCTCTGGCCAGACGAAAACCAGCAGTTCAAATCCAGGCTGCAGCAAAGTCACATTGTGCAGAAGACTCATCTGGTTCCTGGTGGTCGTCTGAGACAAGGTCTTTACAGGGGAATAACATCTGTATCTGGGGCTCATCTAGTTGTCCTGGTCTCCACTGTCTTTCAGGGCTGTAGAGGTCCTCTCTAGGTGCTGATCCACCATCGTGTGTCAATGATGCAAAATGACAATAGTAAACACTAATTTTCCAGTTAAAGACAGGTCATGATTGAATTCAGTGATGTCTTCATTCAGCTCAGTTCAGTTTAAATAGTATCTGTGCAATCAAGTCGACGATATCGCTGGAAATTAAGTGTCCCCAACTAAGCAAGCCAGAGGCGACAGCAGCAAGGAACCAAAACTCCATCGGTGACAGAATGGAGAAAAAACCTTGGGAGAAACCAGGCTCAGTCGCGCCAGTTCTCCTCTGCCAGTTCTTGTCATGAGTCCGGGCCCTGCGTTTCTCCCTCTCACCACCAGAGGTCGCCATCTCCCATCCACTCCATTCCCCAAACTCCACACACCTGTGAATTATTACACCCTCAGCTGTTCCTCATTGTCATGGACTATTTATACACCACACTCCCAC